>NC_026008.2:11861790-12100905 GCF_000442705.2 Elaeis guineensis | reverse complement strand
ATAGATCCCAATGATTCATAATCATCTAGATCAAAGAATTCTTCTTTGTATAACTTATTTATCCTTGACTCACTAATATGACCAAGACGACAATGCCAGAGATATGTGACATTCATATTTTTTCTCATTCTTTTCATATTTTTTTTAATATAAAAAATATTTTCATTGAGTGTAAGAATTAAAAAATTGTTATCAATATAACCACTATCATAAAATTCATTAAAAAAAATAGAGTATCCATTTTCCATTAGCTTTATTTCATAACCTTATTTTAATAACAAAGATATAAAAATAATATTTTTAATGATCTTTGGCATGAATAACAGTCTTTTAATTCTAAGGTTTTGCCTAAAGATAAATCAAGTATACAAGTTCCCACAGTCTCTGCGCTAATGGACTCTCCACTTGCGCCATAAAGCTCGAGATCATTTCTTTTCAGATCTTTGATATTCTGTAGTTACAGTAATGAACTACAAAAGTATGATCCACATGTAGTATCTAATACCCAAATATTAGAGTCTGAATCACTCAATAAAAAATAGGTCTGTATCATATACACACCTTTTGGTGTTACACTTGCACCCTACTTCAATCTTACAAGATTATTTTTGCAATTATACTCTCAATTTTTAAATTTATCATAAATAATATCCATATGGACATCATTATCTTCTCATTATTACTGATCAATCTAGGGTCAGAAATATCCATAACATCAGAGTTCTTTTCCGATATAAACCTAATTTGTAAGTTTCTCAACCAATCCACATAGTTGTATTGATCAACAAAGTTTTATTTATGGTATCATAGGGTGAAAATAAAAAAGAAATAATGTAGACTAAAATCTACATAAAATAATAATATAAGTAGACCACTCATGTTTGACATGCATAACTAGATGATAACTTTTAAAAAACTAGTTATGTCTCCCACTATTTTATCAGATACCATAGCCCTCTCCTATGGTAAATGAGATATATTTTATATTTATCTTAGTGGGATTGAGATCCTAATTCCTCATAACGATTTTGTGTTAACACAACAAACCCTTATGAGTTCATAGGTAAGAAACTCTTTTCAATTACATCTTATGCAATTCTCAATATTTTATCTTGGCCTCTAAAATATTATTAGCCTTGTGTTAATACAACAAACTATAATATTTTAGTTAAGTAAAATCCTTCATTTCAATATAGTCAAAATTGAATATAATTGTCCTTATGTTAGCACAATAAAGCAGTATATCCAAAATTATCGTAAGCATCTTTTATGCACCAAGATTATGTTACATCAATCCTTATGACAAGCCTTATGGTAACACAACAAATTAGCTATAGTTCATGATGTAACATTAACCTAGCATGAAGAAAGGCCGTTAGTAGTGTTTAAAATACTAAGCTACATTCATTCAAGATTCGAACTAATCTAATTGGCCAGAAAAGTGTTAAGATTGGTGGAGATCCCCCCATTGCTTTTCTTAGACACCAATAAAATTGGCCAGGCCAGCAATAGAACTAATTAAATAACCACCGTACTTGAAACACTCCTTAGACACCCATTAATTAATCAATTCAAGAAAATAGGTCAGCTTCTGGTTCACAATACTATGACTTAATATAATTTTTATGAGGGCTTTAATAGTCTCAAACACATCCTAATTCAATCTATCACAAGAATGCACTATAATAGTTGTATCTTAATAATCATAACAACTAATTATGGCATCTTATCATATCTCTAAGATATGGAAGCAGAATCATACAATATGATTATAACTAAACATCTTAAGCATATCATATATGCATGAAGGTCTAATAACATGCATGAATATAAAACACTCTTTTCATGGTTCTTTTTCTTGGAACATCACAGTGGCACCCCTACACGCCATAAGAGTATCCTATTGAATAAGAAGAGAGGGTCTCTGAACCCTACTTGCTCTTATGATCGGACGGCCTAGTGATGAACTCCAATTAGAGTACTAAGGTACTAAAAAAATTTTACACATACATCATGTATTTTATATTTAAAACATATCTCTAAGACATGCTAGGGTTTGAATGTTCAATCGGGTTCAACTCTTGACCCGACTTGAACCAAACCAAAAACTCATGCTTGATCACAATCAAGATAATAATTTAATCTTTGATTACATAAATCAAGATAGGCTCTGATACCACTATTGGGTTTCGGTGGCACAACGAAGGGTTAGGTGTTTAAAATTTTCATTTAAAACACCCAATGCACCGGAAGTCCTAATGCCCAGAAACTCTTGGCTATAATAATCAAAGTATAATAAATATAAATTAGGATAAGAAGAATACCTGTAGCACTAATCCTAATTTCCACAAAGTGTCCAAGTGTCTGCCTTTCAATGGTGATCCACATGAAAATTGAACCAAAAACAGCGCTCCTTCTTCACCTTGCTTCAAGAGGTCTAGCCCCTAGAACTCGACTAGCCTCGTACCGGTCAAGTTTCTTCAAAAACCTGACCTCACCCTCTTAGAACCTCCTCTAGACTTCTGATTTTTTTTCTTTAAGACTCTTACAACCCTTGTTAGGATCAGATAAGGCTTTGTCTTAAATCCCAATGCCTTGTCCTAAAACTAAGATAGGTTGTAAGAAAGAAAGGAGAGAAACAAGAGAGAAATTGGAAACCCCTCTTAGATTCATCGGATACCCAGCATCCAAGCCTATTTATAGCTACCAGAGAGACACCAAAAGAGAGGGACATTCCTTATCCAAAAGGCATATCTGATTTGATTATCAGAGATAAGAGTTCCTTCAAGCAGAAGGACTCTTATCCATGATACATCGATCAGCACCCTGGTCTGCGCGCATGCAACCAAAGAAGGGATATTTTTACATCTCTTCTCAAATCAAAAAAATCCTCAAAAATTCATGTGGATTGGAGATTCAATATAAATTCTACAAAATCAAAAATGGTAATAAAAGTCTCATAGAAGGATGCTATCCTTGCACCTCTTCATGAGAGTACTGATCACCACGTGCACAGGCATTAGGACTGACTTATGGCATCCGTTTGGCATCCAGATAAGTCTGGAAAAATTCCAAAAAAATTATCAAAAATATATAATAAAATTTATAACATTATCATAAAAAATTATTCTAATATAAAAGCATTTGAGAGGGAGAAAGACTCTCCAAATCATGGAGAGATGCGACGCTTCTGCGCACGCGCGAGACATCCTTCTTTTTCTAATTTTTCTTATTCCCCAAAAATTCTAGAAAAAATATATCTCATACTTTTAGATATGTACTAGAGGATGGAGGGTGATGTAGGCTACCACACATATTTTAATCCTACAAAAAATAATATTTTTTCTTCTGCCATGCCAACACTTGTACGTAGAACCTGTTTTACACCAAGAGTCCACCACAACTTGGACTCTTCATAATTGGTGTTAACATGGGATGTGATGCCCCAATTTGAGCTTCTTCTAGGTGATATGACCTGACTCAAATATCTACCAAATTGGGCTAGCTAATTAGCAAAGAATGGGACCAAATTGGTCTCCAAAGGAGTAAGGGTTTTCACACGTGCTAGCAAGCTTATCGGAACCCTGATTGAATCCAAAATTCCAATCAACTTTTTTCAAAAGGATCCTTGGCCAATTTTTATATGTGTGTGACCCATTTAGTTCTGCATCTAGTCGGCAGTAGGTCCGGGTATAAGTTAACCAAATTTGATTAGATTTCAATCTAATCGATTTAGGTCCAATCGAGCTAACCCTAGCTCAACAATTAGAATTCTTTCTAATTGGCAATCGAATTAAACTCTTTAATTCAATCAAAAACCTACAAGTCAATATTGATCTCTAACAATGTATCATGACTACCCAAAAGATGTAGAATTTGGTGAAAATATCAAATCTCCCCTTCAATGGTAAATTACCGTGCAATTCAATCCTTCGATCATCCTTACACCCTGAATATGTTCATAAGTATGGAATCATGTCAAACTCAAACACATATTCATATCGATTCTCAATTAACCAATGATGACTCCAATGAAAAAGCTTAAAAACTCTTTCTAATCTCTTTCCTGCTTTTGGCCAAAAGACTTTTCTCGAGTCATCTAGGATTGAGAATACACAGGATGCGATCTCCTCTTATTAGGAGTGATTGATTCTATGTTGACCTACTCACAACCTCCATACACACTCCACCATATCCAGAACACCCCGTACATATCTTAATGCCATGCCTGGGTATGAACCAAAATATGGATTCATGTGCACAAGATTCCATGGTGGTCTTAGGTCTAAGGATCACTTGCATAACTTTCACTTAAAGAACCATCTTTGACATGCAAATAAGGCTTCCATAAGATGTTCTCTTTCATCGAGTCAATTCAGTGGATATATTTCTCAAATGAGCACCCACATCCTTGTATTAGTGTCTCACACAAGTGGCTAGTGAGATTTGCCACCCTCTCCATGAGCATACATAGGATGTACCGGTCCATCTAAAATATTGATCTCTGACTCAATGCTCCTACGACCAGAAATATTTAATATTAGAATTTTAGGTCTCACTAGCATGACCAAGTCATGTCTCCTAAAATCATTATCCTGACATTTGGGTTTCATCATAATCTTAGACATAATATGCAGCTAATATGATGAATCAATACCTCAAATAATAATAAATATCATTTTATGAGTTGAAAAATTATAAAAAAAGTTCCATCGCAACACACGTGCGATTGGCTTATAGGACACTTTTCTTTCAATGCACCACTCTGACTGAAGAATCATCTATTGACATACTATCGGTGGATCGGTTTAGTGAACTGATTCTCTAATGAGCACCTACATCCTTGTATTAGTGTCACCACATAAATGATTATGAGATCAACCATCCTCTCCATCGAGCATACATAGGATGTACCAATCTTATCGGAGTCATCGATCCTTGACGTGATGATCCAATGATCGAGAATATTTTAGATTGGGGCTATCAAAATTTTAGGTCTCACTAGCATGATCTCATCATGGCCCTAAAATCATTGCCCTAATCTATGGAGTTTATCATAATCATAAAAATATGATGCAGCAAATAATAAAACACACTATCTCATAAATAAAAATAACTAATGCCATACAAATGAGTAGAAAGAAAATAAAAAAAAGTTCCTTCACATCCTCATGTGATTGGCTTGTAGAGTACTATTCTTTCACCAAGGATGGATACATCCACCATACACATCTCCTCTCCGAAGTTCAGATAGAGTGCGACAGGCACCTCTAAGATATGATTTTATCATTGAGAATGACAATGAGATCAACATCATTGAGGATGATGATCTACTGATTTATTCAAAAGTTGTCATGAGTAGAGACTCAAACAGATGGCTAGTTACCATAAAATCTGAGATGGACTCTTATGTATACCAACCAAGCATGGACTTTGGTTGATGTGCCTAAGGGTGTGATCCCAATAGGATGCATGTGGGTCTTCAAGGAGAAGATCGGAGTAGATGGCCAAGTCGAAACCTATAAGGCTAGGTTGGTGGCGAAGGGTTTCAAGCAAAGATAAGGAATTGACTATGATGAAATTTTCTCACCAGTGGCTATGCTCAAGTCCATTCAGATTCTACTTGCTATAACTACATACTATGACTACAAGATCTGACAGATGCATGTGAAAACTGCTTTTCTCAATAGTAATCTTAAGAAAGAGGTCCATATGACTTTGTCAAAGAAATTTATCTCAAGTGGGAGGATAAATCATATAAGCTAAATAAATCAATCTATGGATTGAAGAAAGCTTCGAGGAGTTAGAACATCTATTTTGATATGACAGTCAAAGAATTTAGTTTTATCAAAAATGAGGATGAACCATACATGTATAAGAAAACATGTGGGAGAAATATTATCTTCTTAGTTCTATATGTCGATAATATACTACTCATTGAGAATGATATCTCAATGTTGTAATCAATTAAAACTTGGCTATCAAATAAGTTTTTCATGAAAAACTTGGGTGATGCATCCTATATACTAGGTATGAAGATCTATAGAGATAGATCTAAGAAGATGCTAGGCTTGTCCCAATCTCGGTACATAGATCTTTTGTTGAAGAGATTTAACATGGAGGCAAGTAAAGAGATTACCAAACTGTAAGACATGGCATACATCTTTTCAAGAAAATATATCCTCGAATTGAAAGAATAGTGCCCTACAAGCCAATCACTTGGGGATGCGAAGGGACTTTTCTTTATTTTCTTTCTACTCATTTACATGCCATTAGTTATTTTTAATTATGAGGTATTGTGTTTTATCATTTACTGCATCATATTTTTATGATTATGATAAATATCATAAATTAGTATAATGATTTAGGGCTACGATGAGATCATGCCAGTGAGACCTAAAATCTTGATAGCCCCAATCTAAAATATTCTCGATCATTGGGTCATCGAGTCGGAGATCGATGATTCTGATAAGATTGGTACATCCTATGCATGCTCGATGGAAAGGGTGGTTAATCTCACAATCACTTGTATGGTGATACTAATACAAGGATGTAGGTGCTCATTAGAGAATGAGTTTACTAAACTAACCCACAGAAAGAACATCTGATGAAGCCTTATAGCATGTCAACAAATGATTCTTCAGTGGGAGTGGTGCATGTGATCTTTTGACTTGAGATCACCATGGTACCTCATGTACATGGATCGTTCCTTTGGTTTATTCCCTATCATACCATTTTGAGATGTGTGTGGGATATTTTGAGTATGGTGAAGTGTTCATGGAGGTTGTGAGTGGTCAATAAGAAATCGATCACTCCTTGTAAGAGGAGAGAACATCCTATGTGATCTCATAGGATGGTGACTCTGAGAGTCTCTGATCAGAGCCGGGATGAACAGTAGAAATAATTTTTACTGGCTCATCAACCAAGTTATCATCATCAAATTGAAATACATATAGATAGGTATTTGGATTTGATATATTTCTATACACATGACTTTTCCAGGATGTTCTGTGATCAAAAGATTGAATTTCACGGTAACTCGCCACGGAAGGATAATTTTGATATTTTTATCAAATTTTAAATCTTTCAGATAGTTATGATATATTACTAAAAATCAATCTTGACTTGTGGACTCATCAAAATTAAAAGAGTTTAATTCAAGAATCAATTAGGAAGAGTCCTTGTTGATTGGGACTCTTGAGCTGACCTAATCCAATCAGATTAGGGTTACATCGAGAGTCTGGATCCATTACTGGCTAGATTTGAAACCCAATGGGTCAAACACAATAAAAATTTGATCTTGATCTAATCTATTTAAATTTATTATAAATTCAATGAGTTAATTAAATTGCTAGCATATAAATTAACCCAAGTTCCCAATTGGGTTCAGTGCAAAGGTGTTTGTGCTAACCTAAACTTGTTGCCTTGACCTAATGTGATTGGGTTTGAACCATCTATTTATTAGTTGATTTATCTGGTTTATGTGAAAGAGTTCCATATGAATCCACTATCTCCACATCAAAACCACACAAGAAAATTAAATGTGGCATCATTTATTTGGATGTTTAAGAGAGGAGTCCTTCTCTTCCACTCCTCTTAATTTCCTTACATGATTCCACATGTTTTCCTTAATTCCTCGTGACATATAATGGTGCTTGGGATATGGGGCATGGAAGAGCAGGAAGAGTCCTTCTCTTGAAAGGAATTTGAATGCCAAATAATAAATGGGATGCCATATATTTGCATTGATATGGAAGAATCCATAATATCATGGACTCTTGGTTTTTCACACCCTTCCTCTTATCCCACGTGCCATATGATGGCATTACATTTTTCCTGAGTAGAGGAAGAGTCCTTCTGCTGGTTAACCTCTTCAGTTTCCATGCCAACCCATTGAATTCTAGGGAAAAAAATTAAAGATTGCCGTGTAATGGATAAGGGACGCCAAGAGTTGGCATCTCATGGTGTGGCCCATCCTTTTCTGTTTAAAGGGGGTGCTACACCTGATTTTTATGTGCCAATTGGGCTGTAGATAGGCATGGAAAGGAGAATAAATTGATGAAAAAAATTCGAGAAAAAGACAAGACAAAGAGGGAAAAAAAAATGGAAAGGAAGAGAGGAAGAAATTGGAAAGCATGTGATGCTTGTCCAAAAATTAGTTTGTTCAAGTGTTGAACATCTGATTTAATTCTTATGTGATGAGATCTTTTGGGAAAGAGTTGCTAAAGAGATCTTAGTAGAGGTCCTAAAGGCATACAAGCAATGGTGCAACCAGTACTTGTGAAGGATGATCGGCAGCAAGCTTGCAAAGAAGGCTGCAGTGCCATGTCATGTTAGAAAGGGCCCTGATCACTCCCATATGATCACCATTGGAGGACTTCTATTTTGGAGTCTCGTAGAGATCTCAAGATTACTAGTTCATGGTCTTCATGATGGTATGACTTTTGATCTTCTCCTGATATGCATGTTTTTTGTGGTTTGATTATAATCATTAAGGGGTTCCTAGGGTTTTGTATTCTGGTGGTCTAGTTTAATTGTTAAATTTATTTTTCAAATGTTGAATGCATATTAAAATTTTTGAAATTTATATTTCACTGCATCATCAAAATTCAACAGTGGTATCAGAGCCATCCCTGATTGATTCAATCAAATTTCATGTTATTTTTGTGATATGGATTAGATTCAGTTCAAATTATGTCAAAATCATATTTTTTGATTGATATTTTGTTGATGTTTATGATGTATTTTTGTTTATGATAAAGTATTGTTAATCTATGATCGAACCTAGAATATGAAATTTCATGACCTATAGACTTGTGTGACAAGTTTTAGATTAGATGCCATGATCTAATTTTCGATGGAATTGAAATCCAATGCATGTGATGCATAGTGCCTTGGAATGCTACATATAGATGTACGTTGCCAAGTCTTAGGATTTTTGTATTTGATGCATTCACTTAAGATTCAAGCACTGACCACCATGTTATTGGGCACTCACCATTATGGGTTGACCATCTTGGTTGTTATCCGAGGTATGTGTGGGGTCAAAAAATTTTTGATCATGGAAAGGATGCATCAGACATGAATTAAGATTTTTTGCTGATGGATTGATTTAAATATAATTCATTGTTCTAATATAATTAGAGTTAATGATTATAGATTAAATCAAATTCATCATTCTAATTTGATTAGAATTCATGTTTAAATTAGGTTGATCAAATTGTCATTTATCTCATTTGTTTAGGATTTGTGTTATGCTTGATTGAATCTTTGCTAACCTAATTGGGTTTGGTTAATCTAAGAATTGATCAATCTAACTCAAATGAATGATAAATGATTGACTTAAAGTTAAAATTGGATCAAGCGTTGAACCCGAATTGAAAACCCTAGATGGGTCCTATACCCATAAATTTGAACATCTTAATTGACATGTGTATGAATGATATCACAATGAAAATAACATGAGTAGTTTATTACTATATTTTATAATTATTATAAAATACATGTTGTATGATTATAGACTATGGAACATCCATGTGATAGATGTATGCATGAATGCTTTCCAATTAGTTGATTATATTAATGCATCTGCAAGAGTTGCAATAGGGGCTGGGGGCCCCTGATGCATTGTATTATCAGTTGAACTTTTTTTTTCGATATTTTCAACTATTGATTGGAATTTTTTACACATTGATGTAAAATTATAGAAAAAAAATTATTTGAGAATAGATAAAAATTATTCTTTTCTATTTTTAAATAAAGATCAAGCATTCATGGTAGATTTCATAGTGATGAAGACTTGACTACAAGGCTTTTGAAGAGCTGAGGCACATTATGATTGACCATGAGATGGTTCAATCTATGATGCACCTAGGGTTAGACCCAAAAGATCATCCTGTGGCTCAGATGATTTTTTCAAAAATCCATAACTATTTGTCTTCCTTTATATATGCTCTTACATGCTGATAGTTAAATATTACATAGCATATAATGTATGTATATGTTTAGGATGTGCATGAGACCTAAGTCCCTCATATAAATTATATTAAGTCATAATGACGAAGTGTTAAGAACACTATCCATGTCTTCCTTCATGCTAAGCCAGTGTTATGTCAAGAACCATAGTATACTTGTTGTGTTATCCATAAAGCTTGCTGTGAGGATTGATTGATACTGTCTTGGTGCATTATGAAACTAATGGTACTTAGCTTATACTAAGTCAATAGAGTATGTCAAAAACTATAGTGAGTTTGTTGTGCTATCTACAAGGCTTGCTATAGTGATTGGTATGATATTGACTTAGTGATGCTTATGGCATATTCTGGTAGTACTGCCTTATTGTGCTATCCACAAGGATAATATTTTTCAGATATAATCATGTAGGATTGAAGGGTATGATTTAACTAAAATACTATAGTTTGTTGTGCTATCTACAAGGCTATAAGTACTTTAGAAGCAAAAGTTATGTTGAGAGTAGCATGAGATGCAATTAGTAAAGAGTTACTTACCCTTGAACTCATAGGAGCTTGTTATGCTATCCATAAGGCTTTTTATGAAGAATTGAGATCTCAACCCCACTAAGAAATCTCATGATAAATTTTTTGTTTTCATACTTGAGGGCTATGAAATTCATTAAAATAGTGGGAGACATAATTAAATAAAAATCTTATCTAAATTGTGTATGTCATCGTGAGTAGTCTTTTTATGTTCTTATACACACATTTACATCTTTACTATCATTGCATGAGATATCTTTAAAATTGATCAAATATCATGGAATGGTTGAGGGACCTGAAAATAATTCTCATATAGAAGAAAGTCTCCTATTCTCCTAATTCTGATTTAATCAGAGTTGATACTGTATAGAAGGAAAAATCATATATGAGATATGACGGGGATGACAGTATGACTGTCAAAGTGTATCCTGATTAATTTAATCATTCGATTAGGTTATTATCATAGATGGTGAGTTATTCTAGGATTAGATCCTGCTAACTCTCCTTAGTTTCTTCTTTAGTATCTCTAAGGAGTTGAAGGTGAAGAATGTCTTCACTAAAGGTATCTAATATCATTACAGCAATGATGAGCACTAAGTTGCAAGAATTGTCTTGCAAATGTGAAACAAGATGCAAAAGTTGCATCTACTAATAATTTGTATAAGATATAAATTAATTATCATTGAGTGTTTTTAGCTTTAAAATATTGGGTATATGATACCTTATATAGGTTCCTCTTATGCAAAATATTACTGGAACTATAAAGCTGAAGTTTGGTTACTACTTGTCTTTTGGCACTAATGGATAGTCCATTGATGCTAAGGCTATAGGAACCTACTTATTTAGAAACTAGTAGACCATTGTTTATCAGAAACATTATTTCAGTCCCTATGTTATTGTATCATAGATTTGAAATTAATGTTAAGAGTAAAAGTTACTATCCTTTTGATAAATTTTATGGCTATGGTCTTATATTTCTATCACTTAATGATGTTGTTCTTCATATTGATGAGAACAAAGAATGAATATGTGATGGTCACATATCTTGGGTATTGCCAACTTGACTATTTTTGTGAGTCAAAGATAAACAAGTAATGCAAAGAAGACTTCTTTGTCTGTATGATTATGAATCATATAGAACTTATAAATCCTGTCTTATGGATAAAATGATCAAGATGCCATTTATTGGACATGGAAAAAGGCAAGCAAGATATTAGGTCTTGAACATATGGATGTTCGAAGGCTAATAATATCTCGACCCAGAGATGGACACTTCATATGTAATATGATGTGTTCTTTAAAATGCTTCACAAATATTATTGTCTCATTTTGAGAAATATCTTAGAAATTGCTATAAATATTTTGAATTAGATACCATAAAAATCTATTACTAGCACTCCATATGAGATATGGAAAAGGAAGAGGCAGGTTGCCCACTTATGTGAAAAGAGTTGATGTACATAAGTTTGTGCTAGAATAGATTTTTATTTGTATATAGGTTATCCTAAAGAGTAGTATTTGATACAATTTCTACCACCCTACTAGACAAAGGATGTTTTGTCAAAGTAGGTATGCCACCTTTTAGGAAAAGAAATTTTTTTAAGAAAGGGACGGTGGGAGGATAATTGAACTTGAGAAGTTCAAGAACTATGAACTATCCTAACCTATGGAGTGTCCACAAGTTAATCCTCGACCAGATGTACCCATTGATGAGGCACAACTATGACACACACCTCCTCATTGAAGGTCAATCTGAATGTGTAATATACCACTCAAATATGGGATTGTTATTGAGAATGACGATACACCATACATCATTGAGAATGATGTTCTTCTTGACCTATTCGAAGATTGTCATGATTAGAGACTCTGACAGTTAGTCTGAAACCTTGATATCCGAAATGAACTCCCTGTACATCAACCAAGTTTGGACTATGGTTGAAGCACCTATGGGTATGACCGAACAGGTTGCTATCAGGGATGTCAATCTAGATTTTTGCTATTGCCACACTCCATCTAGAGAAGTTGTCTCTAGTGAGAGGGCAAATGCACTTATCAATTTAGGCAGGAATTGAGGAGATGATACTTCTACTTTTGATGAGATAGTCAAAATATTTGACTTTATCAAAAATAGATGAACCATGTGTATGTGCAAGAAGACTAGTGGGAGTCTCACTAACTTCTTAGTTATATATGTGGGTGACATACAGCATATTGGGAAGGTAGTCCCGATAATGCACTCGTTCAATGGCTTGCTTATCATAAATATTTTCATGGAAAAGACTTGGGTTAAGTATCTAGTTTTTTGGCATCTATAAGGATAGATGTAAGTGGATGCAGGAATTATCTCAGTCTAGGTACATGAAATTTATGTTGAAAGGGTTCAACATGAATGAGTGTAAAGGAGTTTATTTACCCATATATTCAATGTATCAAGCCTGATGTGAATTATGTCTTGTGCATAATCATTGATTTCAGGTAGATCCATGATAGGATTTTTTGAAAATTTTGAAAAGCATTCTCAAAGTACTTGAGAAGTACTAAAAGAGCAGTAAATTGGAAGAGTTCTAAGCAGCAAACTATATTTGACTCAGTTAATTGTTGTTAGTAAAAATTGCTAAGGAAAATTGCCTGATGAAGGGTTCATCATTGAGTTGGGTGTCATCTCATCGGGTACCCATGCACATCCCAAGTACTTTCACCTCATTCATGATATAATCATAAAATGAGTTAATATTAAGAACATCATAATAGACCAGTTCACTAAGCCTTTCACAACAGTAGTATAATCGCCACCCTGATTGCATGGGCATCAGGTACTAGGGCAATTGGCTTTAGTGCAAGTGGAAGATTGAAAGAATAGTGCACTACAAGCCAATCACATGGGGATGCGAAAAAATTTTTTATTATTTTTTTTCTACTCATTTGTGTGACATTAGTTATTTTTAATTATGAAGTATTGTGTTTTATCATTTGCTGCATCATATTTTTATGATTATGATAAATCCAATAGACTAGGGCAATGATTTTAGGACCAAGATGAGATCATGCCAGTGAGATCTAAAATCTTGATAGTCTTAATCTAAAATATTCCCAATCGTTGGATCATCGAGTCAGAGATTCTTGATTCCGTTAAGACTGGTACGTCCTATGTATGCTCGATGGAGAGGGTGGTTGATCTCACAACCACTTGTGTGGTGACACTAATACAAGGATGTAGGTGCTCATTAGAGAATGAGTTTACTGAACTGACCCACAAGAAGAATATCTGATGGAGCCTTACAGCATGTCAACAGATGGTTCTTTAGTGAGAGTGATGCATGTGATCCTTTGACCTGAGATCACCATGGTACCTTATGTATATGGACCCTTACTTTGGTTTATTCCTTAGCACACCATTTTGAGATGTGTGTGGGATATTCTGGGTATGGTGAAGTGTGCATGGAGATTGTGAGTGGTCAATAAGGGATCGATCACTCTTTGTAAGAGAAGAAAACATCCTATGTGATCTCATAGGATGGTGACTCTGAGAGTCACTGACCAGAGCGGGGATGAACAGTAGAAATAATTTCTATTGATTCATCAATCGAGTCATCATCATCAGATCGAGATACATATGGATAGGTATTTGGGATTGATATATTTTCATATCCATATGAAGGGAAGTGTTGGTGTAGAATTTTTTCGAAGCCGGAGTTGCTGGAGTCGGGATGACCGCAGCCACCATCGGGACCTGCAAGGGAAGTCTAAACCAAAGTTGGGGGTGCTCCAGCAAGACCCTCCAATGCTCAAGTCAGTACTCTACTTCAACAGAAATGGAGTGCTCGAGTAGAAATTTCAGCAGAGTTTTGAGATAGAGTTTTGAGCTTAGAGAAGAACGTATCTGAGGGTCCTTATTTATAGATGGAGAGCATAACTGATTGACAGCGATATCTGTAACTTCCTGGTAGTGGGCTGTTCAAGGCCGCCCAGAGTTTGTTATGGAAAGTAGTGGCGTCAGGGGTCGTTCAGGGCCACGTGGAGTTTGTTACGGAGAGTGGAGTGGTGTTCGTTGTCGTGACTTGCCAGAGAGTAGTGGAGCCGCATGGAATCCGTTGCAGAGAGTGGAGCAGGGTAGCGGCCCTCATCATGGCTTGCCAGAGAGTGGTGGAGCCACGTGGAATCCGTTGTAGAGAGTGGAGCAGGATAGCGACCCTCGTCGTGACTTACTAGAGAGTTCGGATCTGTCAGCTGAAGTTTGGCTGGGATGTCTGATGGAGTGGAATGACTCTCTGTCTCATTGATCTAGGAGAAGCTCGGATATTTCTGAGGTCGCTGACAAGTCTACTATTGTCGGAGGCCTTGGGCACTGAGGCTACAGATGAGAACCATCTGCTGTAGAGGCTCGGATGAAGACTTTCTATTGGTGAAGTCTGGTAGGAGTCCAATTGCTAGAGAAGTCTGTCTGGGATTTGCCTGATGCAGAAGCTCGTCTGAAGATTATCCACTGGGAGAGTCCGGTTTCATGAAGAATCTGGCGGAAGGTCGGTCGGTGGTGGACTTCGGATGGCATTGGGGAGGCTCGTCTGCTGGAGGAGTCTGAGGGATCCAGAGGCGATCGGCCGTTGTAGAAATCCAGCTGCTGGAGCCCATCCATTGCAAAAGCTCATCCAAAATGTGTCCACTGTGGAAGTTTGGATGGAGTCCGGTTCTTGTAGAAGCTCATCCGAAATCCATCCATTGTGGAAGTTCGGATGGAGTTCGGTTCTTGCGAGAGGCCAATAGGAGGTCGCTTATTGTAGGAGCTCGATAGAAGATCGATTGTCATGGGAGCTCGAAGTAACGACCTGGCCGGTGGATCCTGCCCCATGGTAGAAGCTCGTCTGGGATCTGGCTACGAAGAAGCTCGACTGAAGTCTACCTGTAATAGAAGTTTGAAAGAAATTTATTTACAATAGAGGCTCGAATGGAATTTGCTTATATCTAGGGTAGACAGTCCGCTATAGAAATTTGGAGTAGACCTCTCGTAGTAGAAGTTTGGATCTCGCGGGAGCTCAACTGGAATCCTGAAGATGGTCGACTGCCATAGGAACTTGGATGGAGTCTGATTACTGTAGAAATCTCATTGTCGAAGAAGCTCTGATATTGACGAAGTCTGGAAGAAGTTCGAAGAATAGTTGATCACTATAGAAGGTCGGCTGATAGTGAGGCCTAGAGAGCCTGTGGAGTGGCCCGGTAGATGGATAGAGAGGCTCCTTGTCGGAGAAGTCCGGAAGCTCAGATGGTTGAGGGGGTTCAGAGAGATGCCACACACAAGATCGGAAGCCGGAAGAGCCCTGGAAGAGTCAGTCTTTTACAAACTTCGGTCGGGGGGTGTTGGGTATAAAATACCCACAGCCGAAGTCCTCAGCAGAATCAGCTCCAGGAGGACTCCGCCCGGACTCCTACGGGAATCGGGCCCCGATCGCAACATCAACTTCAGGAAGACTCCACCCGGACTCCGCCCACGACTCCAACCTCAAGGGGGACTCCGCCCGGACTCCTACGGGAGCCGGGCTCCATCCTCAACATCAACTTCCGGTAAGTCTTGTTCGGACTCCTACGGGAGCCGGACTTCGCCTTTGACTTTAATTGCAGGAAGACTCCGCCCGGACTCCTACGGGAGTCGGGCTTCATCCTCGACTCCAACGGCTGCAGACAGACTTCGTCCGGACTCCTACGGGAGCCGGACTCCGCTGACAACTTCAACCGCAAGTAGACTCCGCCCGGACTCCTATGGGAGCCGGGCTCCATCCTCAACATCAACCGCCGGTAAGCTTGTCCGGACTCCTACGGGAGCCGGACTTCGCCTTTGACTTTAATTGCAGGAAGACTCCGCCCGGACTCCTACGAAAGCCGGGCTTCGTCTTCGACTCAAACGGCTGCAGACAGACTTCGTCCGAACTCCTACGGGAGCCGGACTCCGCCGACAACTTCAACCGCGAGTAGACTCCGCCCGGACTCCTACGGGAGCCGGGCTCCATCCTCAACATCAACTGCCGGTAAGCCTTGTCCGGACTCCTACGGGAGCCGGACTTCGCGTTTGACTTTAATTATAGGAAGACTCCGCCCGGACTCCTACGGGAGTCGGGCTTCATCCTCGGCTCCAACGGCTGCAGACAGACTTCGTCCGGACTCCTACGGGAGCCGGACTCCGCCGACAACTTCAACCGCAAGTTGACTCCGCCCGGACTCCTATGGGAGCCGGGCTCCATCCTCAACATCAACCGTCGGTAAGCCTTGTCCGGACTCCTACGGGAGCCAGACTTCGCCTTGGACTTTAATTGCAGGAAGACTCCGCCCGGACTCCTACGGGAGCCGGGCTTCGTCCTCGACTCCAACGGCTGCAGACAGACTTCGTCCGGACTCCTATGGGAGCCGGACTCCGCCGACAACTTCAACCGCAAGTAGACTCCGCCCGGACTCCTACGGGAGCCGAGCTCCGTCCTCAACATCAACCGCCAGTAAGCCTTGTCCGGACTCCTACGGGAGCCAGACTTCACCTTTGACTTTAATTGCAGGAAGACTCCACCCGGACTCCTACGGGAGCCAGGCTTCGTCCTCGACTCCAATGGCTGCAGACAGACTTCATCCAGACTCCTACGGGAGCCGGACTCCGCCGACAACTTCAACCGCAAGTAGACTCCGCCCGGACTCCAACCGGAGCCGGGCTCCGTCCTCAACATCAACTACCGGTAAGCCTTGTCAGGACTCCTACGGGAGCCGGACTTCGCCTTTGACTTTAATTGCAGGAAGACTCCACCCGGACTCCTATGGGAGCCGGGCTTCGTCCACTACTCCAACGGCTGCAGACAGACTTCGTCCGGACTCCTACGGGAGCCGGACTCCACCGACAACTTCAACCGCAAGTAGACTCCGCCCGGACTCCTACGGGAGCCGGGCTCCATCCTCAACATCAACTGTCGGTAAGCCTTGTCCGGACTCCTATGGGAGCCGGACTTCGCCTTTGATTTTAATTGCAGGAAGACTCCGCCCGGACTCCCACGGGAGCCGAGATTCATCCTCGACACCAACGGCTGCAGACAAACTTCGTCCGGACTCCTACGGGAGTCGGACTCCACCGATAACTTCAACCGCAAGGAGGACTCCACCCGGACTCCTACGGGAGCCAGACTCTGTCATCAGCTCCGACCACTACCGAACTTCAGCCGACGGATCTGCACTCCCCGGCAGGCCACGATAACGGACAACATTGCTCCACTCCCTGCGGCGGATCCTACGTGACCCCGTTACTCCCTGACAGGCTGTATTAACGGCCATGATTCTGCTCCACTCCCTGTGGCGGACCCTACGCGACCCTGTTACTCCCTGACAGGCTGTATTAACGGCCATGATTCTACTCCACTCCCTGCGGTGGATCCTGTGCGATTCCACCACCCCCAGATGAGTCACGACAGCAGACGCCGCTCCACTTCCCATGGCAGGCCCCACGTGACACACCCCGATGATTGCCACGGGTCCACCCCACTACTCTCTGCAACAAACTCCGCCTGACCCTGGGCAGCCCGCTGCCAGACGGTTACAGATGTCGCTATCAGGCTACCGCCCCCTCCGCCTATAAAAGGGGGCTCCAGATACGTTATTCAATAAGCTCTCATCTTTCATCTAAAAACTCTGTTAAATTCTTCGTTCGAGCACTCCATTCTTGTTGAGACAGAGAACTGACTTGAGCGTCGGAGGGTCTTGCCGGAGCAACCCCACCTCCAGTTTAGACTTCCTTTGCAGGTCCCGGCGGCGACCGCGAGTTCCTCGACTCCAGCTTCTCCGGCGCAAGCGGATTTTTGCACCAACAAAATTGGCGCTAGAGGAAGGGGGGCTGTGTCTTCGCAATACCCTTGTTCTTAAAGGAGCGCTCAACGGATCCACCTCCGGTCATCTTATCTGGCACCCACTCCTCCTTTCCTCATCTGATGCCTTCTCGCAAGGCATTCGCATAACTACCTCCGGCTATGGTCACCGACAAGGGGTGGCCGGACGATCGGCCTCTATCGGATTCCGTCAACACCATTTCGGGGGGATCCCGACGGGAGGCAACCAACATACCGGCTGTATTCCCCAAGCGGCAAAAGGTTGAAGAACCCATAACCTTTACCGAAGAAGACACCCAGGGAGTCCAATTCCCTCATAACGACGCAGTCGTAGTTTTCTTGAATATAGCAAATTATGACGTCCATCGCATTCTTGTCGACAATGGAAGTTCGGCCGACATCTTGTTCTACGACACCTTTTCAAGAATGTCCACTCTTGGCGGTCATCTGAGACCGATTTGCTCCCCCCTGGTAGGGTTTACCGGTGACGCCGTTCCGACGGAAGGAATGATAGCTTTGACTGTGGCCGCGGGTCAATATCCAAACCAATCCAGGGCTCTGGTGAATTTTTTGGTGGTGAAGGTGCCCTCCACCTACAATGCAATCCTTGGCCGACCCGGCCTCAATGCTCTCCGAGCTGTCATTTCGACCTACCATTTGAAGTTGAAGTTCCCCACCAACCAGGGGATCGGAGAGGTCTGGGGAGACCAAGCCCTGGCCAGACACTGCTACAACATCGCCTTGCAAAGAAGCGATCAGGCTGACCCCTGTCCCGTCGATGGTCTAGATGCTCGCGATGACCTCACCGAAGAAAGGGGTGGCCCAATCGAAGATCTGGTGCCAATCCCTTTGAATGATGGGAACGCGGAGCATGTGGCACTAATTGGCTCCAATCTGGGGGAGGAGGTGCGGACGCGTCTTATTGATTTTCTATGAAGGAATGCGGACGTTTTTGCTTGGGTTCCAGCAGACATGCCGGGGATTGACACGGAAGTCATGGAGCATCATCTGGCTATCGATCCAAAGCATCGACCGACGAAAGAAAAAATCTGGAGTCATGCCCCGGAGAGGCAGAAGGCGATAGCCGAGGAAGTGGATAAGCTCCTCAAGGTCGGATTCATTAAGGAAGTCAATTATCCTGATTGGATTTCCAATGTTGTTCTGGTCAAAAAAGCAAACGGCAAGTGGAGGATGTGCATAGACTTCAAAAAGCTGAATAAGGCTTGTCCAAAGGACAGCTACCCCCTTCCCAGAATCGACCAACTGGTGGTCGCGACCTCAGGCCATGAGCTCCTCACCTTTATGGATGCGTTCTCCGGCTATAATCAAATTAGAATGGCATCGGAGGATGAAGAAAAGACAGCTTTCATCACTAATCGTGGCCTTTACTGTTACAGGGTCATGCCTTTCGGCCTCAAGAATGCGGGCGCAACCTACCAATGGTTGGTGAACAAAATCTTCAAAGAGCAGATCGGCCGAAACATGGAGGTCTACGTGGACGATATGCTCGTAAAAAGCAAGTCTTCCAGAAATCATGTCGCCGACCTCGAGGAGACCTTTGACGCTCTCCAAAAGTATAGAATGAAGCTGAACCCAACTAAATGCGCTTTTGGAGTAACCTCAGGAAAGTTCTTGGGCTTCATGGTATCAGGGTGCGGGATTTAGGCCAATCCAGAGAAAATTCATGCCATCCAGGAGATGACCGCCCCAAAGTCGATCAAAGAGGTTCAACGCCTCACAGGGAGGATAGCGGCTCTTAATTGCTTCGTCGCGAGGTCGGCCGAACGGTGCTTGCCCTTCTTTCAAACCCTCAAGCAGCCGAAGAACTTCTGTTGGACCCCTGAGTGCCAACAGGCGTTCGAAGAGTTAAGAAGCTACCTTAGTTCACCCCCGCTGTTGGCAAAGCCTGAACCTGGGGAGGAACTATTTTTATACCTAGCGGTCTCTCCCATGGCCCTCGCAGCCATCCTTGTCAAAGAAGAAATGAAAGTCCAGCGACCAGTCTACTACATTAGCCGCGCGCTGAGGGATGCCGAGACCAGGTACACCAAATTAGAAAAACTGACCTACGCCTTGTTGGTTGCAGCTCGGAGGCTCCGACCCTACTTTCAAGGGCACACCGTGATGCTACTCACCGATCAACCGATCAAGGCGGTTTTGCACCGGGCTGACACCTCCGGAAGAATGGCAAAATGGGCGATCGAGCTCACGAAATTCGACATCAACTATAGACCTAGACCAGCAGTAAAGGCCCAAATACTGGCAGATTTCATAGTAGAGTGCACCATCCCAAAGGAGGCCGAACCTGAGCAAAGCAAAGCTGACGACCTGAAGTCTCAACCGAACTCCCCCAATGAAGAGGCCAATTCCTCCGATCGCTTTTGGACCCTCTATGTGGATGGATCTTCCAACATGTCGGGTGCAGGTGCAGGCTTGATCTTGGTCAGTCCAGAGGGAGTCATTGCGGAGTACGCTCTGCGTTTCGAGTTCCCCGCAACAAACAATGGAGCGGAATATGAAGCTCTAATCACAGGACTAAGGATCGCCAGAGAGCTGGGAATAAGTCAGCTTCGGGTGCACAGTGACTCTCAACTTGTGGTGGGGCAAGTCAGCGGGAGTTACGAAGCACGGGAGGACAGTATGGCCAGATACCTTGAGAAGGTAAAGGAGCTCACCCCCGCCTTCAGCAGCTTCAACATTAGACAAATTCCAAGGCTGGAGAATACCAGAGCCGATCTTCTCTCCAAGCTGGCGACATCGGCTCCAGTCGAATTGCCCAAAGGCATCCTCTTTGAAGTTCTAAAACACCCGAGTACAGAAGAATCGTGACCCGTAATGGAGTCGACCCACTGATAACCTATCTTAGAGATGGAGTTCTCCTCCAGGACGCGAAGGAGGCTCGAAAGCTCCGAAATCAAGCCTCCCGGTACATCCTTTATGAGGGAAAATTGTACAAAAGATCATACTCCTTGCCCCTCTTGAAATGTCTCCGGCCCTCGGAAGCTGACTACGCCTTGTGGGAAGTGCATGAGGGGATTTGCGAAAACTATTTGGGGGCTAGATCTTTGTCCCACAAGCAGCTCCGCCAGGGATATTACTGGCCAATGATGCATCGTGATTCGATTGAATATGTCAAAAAGTGTGATCGATGCCAGAGATACGCCAACATCCAGAGACAGCCCACCACCGAGCTTGCACCCTTGAGTGCCCCATGGCCTTTTGCGCAATGGGGGATGGATATCCTTGGCCCTTTTCCTATGGCATCTGGGCAAAGGAAGTTCCTCCTCGTAGCGATCGACTACTTCACCAAATGGGTTGAAGCCGAACCACTAGCAAAAATCACGAAAGCAAAAGTACCAGATTTCATCTGAAAATCGATCATGTGTAGGTTCGGTCTGCCTAGAACCCTAATCACTGATAATGGACGATAATTTGCAGGAATGAAATTCATCAAATTCTGTGAAGATCTAAATATCTCCCACAACTTCACATCAGTAGCCCATCCCCAGACGAACGGTGAAGCTGAGGTGACCAACAGAACCCTTTTGCACGGGATTAAGACAAGGCTTGAAAAAGCGAAGGGAACTTGGGCGGACGAACTTTATCATGTGTTGTGGGCGTATCGAACTACCCAGAGTTTGCCCACGGGGGAGACCCCTTCGCTTTAGCCTTCGGTACGGAAGCCGTCATCCCCATAGAGCTTAAACTCCCGTCAGCACGAGTCGTGGCGTTCGACGAACATCAAAGTTCGCAAGATCTTAGAGCCAACCTTGACCTACTGGAAGAAAGATGGGAGATAGCTCAGGTTCGGATGGCAGCCTACAGATAGAAGATTGCTCGATATTACAACACCCGGGTTAAGAACAAAGCCTTTAGAGCGGGAGATCTAGTGCTTCGATGAGCCGCTGTCTCGCAACCTCAGGATCGAGGGAAACTCGCCCCAAACTGGGAGGGACCTTATGAAGTCAAAGAAGTAGTCCGGCCCGGAACTTAATATCTTAAGGAACTCGGAGGAGCCGACCTCCCGCGACCGTGGAACTCGAAAAACTTACGGGTGTACTACCAATAACTTCATTTTAATTGAAAGTTGCATACCTATATGTCTTTGAACAATTCGCACAAACTGTGTCAGAAACGAAAGGGAAACGTCATCCCGACAAAGTCGAAGGCCTGGTTCCATTTAGACCGGATGGGGGGAGAGGCCCTACAACGCCCATATGTGCCTCCACAGCCCTGTTAGGGACAGGAGGAGAACCTCGTCCTAACTTGAGCAAAGTCGAAGGCCCGGTTCCATTTAGATCGTATGGGGGGAGAGGCCCTACAACGCCCATATGTGCCCCCACAGTCCTGTTAGGGACAGGAGGAGAACCTCGCCCTAACTTGAGCAAAGTCGAAGGCCCGGTTTCATTTAGACCGGATGGGGGGAGAGGCCCTACAACGCCCATATGTGCCCCCACAACCCTGTTAGGGACAGGAGGAGAACCTCGCCCTAACTTGAGCAAAGTCGAAGGCCCGATTTCATTTAGATCAGATGGGGGGAGAGGCCCTACAATGCCCATATGTACCCCCACAGCCCTGTCAGGAACAGAAGGAGGATCTCGTCCTGACATGAGCAAAGTCAAAGGCCCGGTTCTTTTAGACCGGATGGGGGGAGAGGCCCTGCAACGCCCATATGCACCCCCCAGGAGGAAAACCTTGCCCTAGCTTAAGCAACTTCAACCGGTGGTAAACCCAGCCCGGA
The DNA here is from genome assembly GCF_000442705.2 of Elaeis guineensis. Classification (NCBI taxonomy): domain Eukaryota; kingdom Viridiplantae; phylum Streptophyta; class Magnoliopsida; order Arecales; family Arecaceae; genus Elaeis; species Elaeis guineensis. The sequence continues at coordinate 12,077,821 of NC_026008.2, read as the reverse complement.
CCTCTACGGGAGCCGGGCTCCGTCGCCAACTTCGATTTCTGATAAATCCCGTCCGGACTCCCACGGGAGCCGGACTTCGTACCCTACTTTGATTGCAGGAAGACTTCACCCTGACTCCTACGGGAGCCGGACTCTATCCACGACGCCAAGGAAGGCTCCGCCCGGACTCCTACGGGAGTCGGGCTCCGCCCACAACTCCAACTTCAAGAGGGATTCTCCGCCCGGACTCCTACGGGAGCCGGACTTCGTCACCAACTTCAACAGCTAGTGTTCTTCATCCAGACTCCCACGGGAGCCAAACTTCACCTCGGCTTTAGCGGAGAAAAACTCCAAGCGAAAAAGGAAGGCAATGGATCGCAACAGCGACGACTGGAAAACAAACAGCACCCGAGGTACAGAAAACCCTATCACAGCGAGGATTGGAACTCCCGATGGGAGTCACAGCTTTCAAGGAAGCTTTCGATGCAAAATAGGACAACTTACTCAGGGTGACAGAAGCTCAGACCCCAGACTCAAGCCCTAAGAGGGACCCCAAGCCCAAATGGCCCCGGGCGAGCCTGCTGCCATCGACGGAAAAGATGGGTTGGTGCAATAGCAACCGGGTACCTTCGAACGGCATAAAAATTGAAAAGGAGCTCAGCAAATGACAATCCAATACAAATAAAAGGGACCACCAATGACCTTAGGACGCCGTAAAAAAAAAAAAAAAAAGAAGAGAAAACGAAAAAAGGGAAAAAAGAAAAGGAGGAAGAGAGAAGAAAGAAGAATAAAGAAGTTCGACAGACAACTATTCGATGCAAGATGCGGATGAGGTAATAAAATCTCCTTTTCATTTTTCAACTAACAAGATGTACGTTACAAGACCCGGTGGGCCAGGAAAAAATATACATCATTGCAAGTCTCGCGAACACGATTTGGAAAGAATACACCGGAGGCCGCTTCAAGCTGCAAACTTCTCTTCCCATTTCTGTCCTTCCCAGCCACGTTGTCCAGTGCGTGTGACGGGCTCATCGGCTTTCGTCCCGCCTTATTTCGCTCCACCTCCGAAGTCCCAACCTTAGGGGGAAAAGGATGGGATAGATTCTCGGGGGCGGTAGGGGCAATGGCAGCGTCGGCGAAGACCTATTTCAAGAAGAACCGGAGTCACCCCGGGGGCAGCAGTGGCACCAGAGATATGCGTCATCACCGAATGCTCCGTGACAGCCACCGTCCAAAATGCTCCGGCAAGGTCGGCATGCGCTACTTCCACCATCCCCGCAACAAATTTTACTGCCCCACCATCGACGTCGACCGCTTCTGGTCCCTCGGCCCCGACGGCATCAAGGATCCCGCCACAGCTTGTGATGATAGCTCTGCCCTCTTGACCGGTATCACCCCGCCTTGCTACTCCGAAATTCTCGGGCAGAATACCTTTACCGGCGGCCCCCGTTATTAAACCCCTATTGTTGAAGGAATTCTTCCTTGAGCCCCCTTCGAAACGACGGAGATCCTCAGCGGCCACTTGATGATCGGAGAACTCACCGGCCACTGTTCTCCTCCTCGCCTCCCTCCAAGCCCTAGACATCCCTTCGAGGATGGCCTCCGGGGTGGAGGACATGACGTGGGAACCCCTTAGAGAAGAATCGAGGGGCTGAAGACGGTAAGGACCGATGCGGAGGAAGTGGCTGAGTAGCTAGGCTCTCAGATGAAAGAAAGGTGCCATCCTCTCGGCAGGATGAAGCCCCGAAGGAAGAGTAGGGGGTTTAAATAGCCAACGGATCTTAGCGCAGTTATGGCGGCGGGTGTCCCTAGGCCAACTGGTGCATGCCACGTGTCCCGCATGTCCCACTCACCGCTATCGAGGATTGACTGTTTGCAAATTTTTGTAGCGCAATGCTTGGGATCGCGTTTCGGTGGGAGTTTCGAAAAGACTCTTCAGGTCGCCTTAACCAAAAAAAGAGCTCTGATGTGCGCACATTAAATGCCGAAATATCTGGGGGCGGCAGTGCGCAGGATTCGAGGGGACGGTTTCGGCTGTGCCCATCTCTCTGTACTTCCTTCGTTCAAAATTCAAACTCGAAAGTAGGGGGACTGGTGTTGAGTATAAAATACCCACAGCCGAAGTCCTCAGCAGAATCAGCTCCAGCAGGACTCCGCCCGGACTCCTACGGGAACCGGGCTGCGATCGCAACATCAACTTCAGGAAGACTCCGCCCGGACTCCCACGGGAGCCGGACTCCGCCCATGACTCCAACCTCAAGGGGGACTCCGCCCGGACTCCTACGGGAGTCGGGCTCCATCCTCAACATCAACTGCCGGTAAGTCTTGTCCGGACTCCTACGGGAGCCGGACTTCGCCTTTGACTTTAATTGCAGGAAGACTCCGCCCGGACTCCTACGGGAGCCGGGCTTCGTCCTCGACTCTAATGGCTGCAGACAGACTTCGTCTGGACTCCTACGGGAGCCGGACTCCGCCGACAACTTCAACTGCAAGTAGACTCAGCCCGGACTCCTACGGGAGCCGGGCTCTGTCCTCAACATCAACCACCGGTAAGCCTTGTCCGGACTCCTACGGGAGCCGGGCTTCATCCTCGACTCCAACGGCTGCAGACAGACTTCGTCCGGACTCCTACGGGAGCCGGACTCCACCGACAACTTCAACCGCAAGTAGACTCCGCCCGGACTCCTACGGGAGCCGGGCTCCGTCCTCAACATCAACTGCCGGTAAGCCTTGTCCGGACTCCTACGGGAGCCGGACTTCGCCTTTGACTTTAATTGCAGGAAGACTCCGCCCGGACTCCTACGGGAGCCGGGCTTCGTCCTCGACTCCAACGGCTGCAGACAGACTTCGTCCGGACTCCTACGGGAGCCGGACTCCGCCGACAACTTCAACCGCAAGTAGACTCCACCCGGACTCCTACGGGAGCCGGGCTCCATCCTCAACATCAACCGCCGGTAAGCCTTGTCCGGACTCCTACGGGAGCCGGACTTCGCCTTTGACTTTAATTGCAGGAAGACTCCACCCGGACTCCTATCGGAGCCGGGCTTCATCCTCGACTCCAACGGCTGCAAACAGACTTCGTCCGGACTCCTACGGGAGTCGGACTCCGCCGACAACTTCAACCGCAAGTAGACTCCGCCCGGACTCCTACGGGAGCCGGGCTCCATCCTCAACATCAACCGTCGGTAAGCCTTGTCCGGACTCCTACGGGAGCCAAACTTCGCCTTTGACTTTAATTGCAGGAAGACTCCGCCCGGACTCCTACGGGAGCCGGGCTTCATCCTCGACTCCAACGGCTGCAGACAGACTTCGTCCGGACTCCTACGGGAGCCGGACTCCGCCGACAACTTCAACCACAAGTAGACTCCGCCCGGACTCCTACGGGAGCCGGACTCCATCCTCAACATCAACTGGCAGTAAGCCTTGTCAGGACTCCTATGGGAGTCGGACTTCGCCTTTGACTTTAATTGCAGGAAGACTCCGCCCGGACTCCTACGGGAGCCGGGCTTCGTCCTCGACTCCAACGGCTGCAGACAGACTTCGTCCGGACTCCTACGGGAGCCGGACTCCGTCGACAACATCAACCGCAAGTAGACTCCGCCCGGACTCCTACAGGAGCCGGGCTCCATCCTCAACATCAACTACCGGTAAGCCTTGTCCGGACTCCTACGGGAGCCGGACTTCGCCTTTGACTTTAATTGCAGGAAGACTCCGCCCGGACTCCCACGGGAGCTGGGCTTCATCCTCAACACCAACGGCTGCAGACAGACTTCGTCCAGACTCCTACGGGAGCCGGACTCCGCTGACAACTTCAACCACAAGGAGGACTCCGCCCAGACTCCTACGGGAGCCAGACTCCATCATCAGCTCCGACCGCTGTCGAACTTCAACCGATGGATCTGCACTCCCCGGCAGGCCACGATAACGGACAACACTGCTCCACTCCCTGCGTCAGACCCTACGCGACCCCGTTACTCCATGACAGGCTGTATTAACGGCCATGATTCTGCTCCACTCCCTGCGGTGGACCCTACGCGACCCCGTTACTCCCTGACAGGCTGTATTAACGGCCATGATTCTGCTCCACTCCCTACGGCGGATCCTGTGCGATTCCACCACCCCCAGATGAGTCACGATAGCGGACGCCGCTCCACTTCCCGCGGCAGGCCCCACGTGGCACACCCCGATGATTGCCACGGGTCCACCCCACTACTCTCTGCAACAAACTCCGCCTGACCCTGGGCAGCCCGCTGCCAGACTGTTACAGATGTCGCTATCAGGCTACCGCCCCCTCCGTCTATAAAAGGGGACTCCAGATACGTTATTCAATAAGCTCTCATCTTTCATCTAAAAACTCTGCTAAATTCTCCGTTCGAGCACTCCATTCTTGTTGAGGCAGAGAACTGACTTAAGTGTCGGAGGGTCTTGCCGGAGCAACCCCACCTCTGGTTTAGACTTCCTTTGCAGGTCCCGATGGCGACCGCGACTTCCTCGACTCCAGCTTCTCCGGCGCAAGCGGATTTTTGCACCAACATGGGGTATTTTATACCCAACAGGAAGGAAAACAGTTTTCCTCTGGGAAGCTCAGGTTGCATCTAAAATTTTTTTAATGTTCTACTTGTTTAATGATCAAATTCTTACCTAAAATATAGTGAAACTAGGGATCAAATCTTAAATTATCTGATATAAACCTTCGCGGAGGCCTGGATGTGCAGACCCTCTACTTCGCATGCACATCAAACGCCGCAGGAAAGCAGGATGAACTCCAATCCAATTGGCTTAGCAACTCAATCAATTGAGGGATGAGATGTGCTAGTGTGACTCCTTAAATCAGCAGATGGGACACCCAAAGAGACCCCATGTCCAAATGAAGAGGAGTGACAACAAGGGGAGAGGTCCAAGGGATAGGACCTCTCTCTTTTCTCACGCCTTTCTCTCTTTTTCTCTCTTCTCTCAATCTGATTTGTTTGCTATTTGCTATTGCTATTCATCCATAGGTAGAGACCCTCTTTATTTATAGATAATTCTCATGATCCAATGAGATTAGGACTTCTAATTCAAATCTAATTTGAATTGGTTCAATTCTCATGAAAGAAGGATTTCTATATGAGATATAATTATCATCACATATGATAATCAACTTGCACCCACACCCACACCCACACCCACTTGGGATGCCCCAAATAAGCACCAAACTAGATTTTGGTCATGCTTCATGAGGGGGTATTTTCAGTGCAAGTAGGAATACTCATATCTCATCTAAAACAGATCTGATTCGAATCTGATTTGAAGCTAGTTCGAAATAATTTCGAAAGGCTGTCAATCTCAAACTCTTTAGGACTTTTATACCAAATCTAACTTAGATTTTAGATCTATTTAAGTCCAATTAATTTAGATCTAATCTAAAATTAATTAGTATTTAAATTCAATCTTTCATATGTTTCATGAATCATAGATCAGAAACTATTCATCTCCGGGATCGAACCTGAACCTTATGTGTAGTGCTAGCTAGACATAGTCAACTCTTCAATCCTGTTTGACCTATAACTTAATTCTCAATCAAGTTAACTTATATATCAATCAAGTCAAGTACTTTCAAATTGAACATATAAACATAGATCAATTCCTTTCTACTTTGTCTGACTTATGTGCATGACTCCATAAGTTCAAACATTAAGTCGGTAGCACATGAACCAATTCCTACACTAATCGAGATACCATCTAGTAATGGTTCCCAACGTCTAGATAGGTCGAATTATCATAAAAGAATATTCTAGAATCTACACACATGGTTACCACATAATTCATCCTTTTGACCCTAGATGCTCTAGGATGGTCTCAGATTAATTGTCAACCAAAATTGCTTCATCCGCATTGTATTTCAACCTTTTAAATCCATCTCATTGATTACCCTAGCCAAGGCTTTACTAAATTGAAAAATAGTAATACATTAACTCCAATAATCTGGAGAGGTCAATCCCATCTTGATCTACGTACAGACTTCACAAGTACTTGACTGTATGCAGTAGCCTTCCATCATTGTATTAGAAATTCAGGTAGTCCGGCATCAAAGCACAGTGAGTTGCTTGCAAGTTACTATGGTGATCTCAGCTCTGAAGGATACTTATACCTATGTGTTTCACGAGCAGCTCTTGACAGCAGAATGCTCAGTAAGTGAGTCACTTGTTCAATGATAATGTACCCCTATATCTCGCCTGTATGCCATACCAGTGTCACTACACTGCTTGGTTAAGAGGACAACCAACCCATATGGCACACAATGACCTCCACTCGATAAACATCATCATCCCGTGATGACGTATCATTTGGTCATGAACATGTTTAAGAACTATATGATAAATCCTCTCGTTATCATATACTAGCATAGTTGTAGGAACTTCATCATAGTACAAGAGTTCAAGAAAGATATAATTTTGTGATGAAAAATATCAGAATAATTATTATTCAATTAATCAATAATTCATATACAAGGATGAATTCAATCATCACACAATTGGTTTTAGGACACAATTCTCAACAACTTTCACTTGGACTAAAGTCAATCGGAGAAGTATCTTATATCCATCTTCCATTTGAAGTTATCGAACTCTTTGATCTCGAGAGCTTTAGTGAAGGGGTCAGCTAGGTTCTCCTTTCCATCGATCTTCTGAAGCTCGACGTCATCTTAGTTCACGATCTCTCGCACCAGGTGATAGCGGCACAGAACATATTGCAGCATCCGATGAAGTAATGTATTCTGCTTCGCATACGGAATCGGCCACAGTATGTTGCTTGAAACTCTTCCAGCAAACAGCTCCTCTATTCAAGGTAAATACGTAGCCCAACACGCTTCTGTTGTCATCACCATCTGATTAAAAATTAGAATTAGTATATCCCACAAGTTTCAGGTCAAAGTCTCCATAGATAAGCCATTGGTCTTTAGTATTTCTCAAATACTTAAAAATTGCTTTCGCAATCTTTCAATGCTTCTCATCTAGGTCTGACTGGTACCTACTCACTACCCCTAGTGAATAGGCCACATCTGGCCTCGTACATGTCACAGCATACATGATAGATCCCACTACTGAAGCATATGGTATTCTACTCATGCATTCTCTCTCCTCTAGAGTTGTCAAACAATCCTTCTTGGAAAGAGTAATTTCATGGTCTGTCGGAAGATAGCCTTTCTTGAAATTATCCATGTTGAACCTCTTCAACAAGACGTCAATGTATATGGATTGGGACAATCCAAGCATCCTTCTAGATCTATCCCTATAGATCTTTATTCCAAAGATGTTAGATGCTTCTCCTAAGTCCTTCATGAAGAACTATGATGATAACCACAGCTTCACACTCTGCAAAGCCGGAATGTCATTTCTTAGTAATAGTATGACATCCACATACAGCACAAGAAAAATGACCATAGAATTGAAAGTCCACTTGTAAATGCAAGGCTCTTCTCTATTCCTAACAAAGCCATACATTTTAATCACCATATCAGAATGCATGTTCCAACTCCTCGATGCCTGCTTAAGTCCATAAATAGATCTTTTCAGCTTGTACACTTTCGACTCATCTGTGGATGTGAACCCTTCAGTTTGTATCATATACACCTCTTCTTCCAACTCTCCGTTAAGAAAAGTAGTTTTGACATCCATCTGCCAGATCTTATAATCTAAGTGTGCTGTGATAGTAAGCATAATCCGGATAGACTTGAGATGTGCCATAGGAGAGAACATCTCATCATAGTCAATACCATAATGCTGACAGTAACCCTTGGCAACTAGACGGGCTTTATAGGTCTCTACCTTCCTATTCACTCCTCTTTTTCTCTTGAAAATTTATTTACACCCTATGGATTTTATTCCTTCAGGTGGATCAACTAGTGTCCATATACTATTGATCTCCATAGACTCCATCTCGAACTTCATGGCCTCAAGCCATTTTTGGGAGTCGGGCATTTGCATGGCCTCCATATAGGTGATTAGATCCTTATCGTTCTCATCAAGTTCAATGGGATCATCGTTCCAGATTAAAAAATCGTAGTATCTGTTCGGTTGATGCGGTACTCTACTGGATCTCCTTAATGGTGCCTCTAACGGTTCCAGATTCGATTCATCAATCGAATCCAATTCTGTATGTGTCAGTCCTTCCACCTCATAAACTTCATCAAGTTCAATTTTACGAGCATTAGCTCCTTCACCAAAGAACTCTTTTTTCAAAAAGACTGTCCGGCTGCTAACAAACACCTTTTATTCTACTGTGAGGTAGAAGTAGTATCCTTTAGTTTCTTTTGGATACCCTACAAACAAGCATCTATCAGACTTCGGTCCAAGCTTATCTGTCTTTAAACACTTGACATAAGCTAGACAACCCCAGACCCTAAGGTGTGAGAGCACTGGCTTACGCCCAGTCTATATCTCATATAGAGTTTTATCGATAGACTTGCTAGGCACCTTATTCATAATATAGCAGGTAGTCTCTAGAGCATATCCCCAAAAGAAGATTGACGACTGGAAAAGCCCATCATGGATCGAACCATGTCTAACAAGATTTGATTCCTCCTCTCAGACACACCATTATGTTGTGGTGTTTCAGAAGGATCCATTATGAGAGAATCCCATTCTCTTCCAGATATGTTAGGAACTCACTAATGAGGTATTCACCTCCTCGATCTGATCGAAGGATGTTAATATCCTTTTCAGTTTGTTTCTCTACTTCAGCATGAAATTGTTTGAATTTTTTTAATGATTCTAACTTATGCTTCATAAGATAGATATACCCATACCTCGATAGGTCATCTGTAAATGTAATAAAGTAGTAGTATCCTTCTCTGGCACTTATATTCATAGACCCGCATACATCAGTATGTATTAGACCCAGGACATCACGGGCTCTCTCACCTATTTTTTTAAAAGGTGACTTAGTCATCTTACTAAGTAGATAGGACTCACAGGTCGGTAATAATTCATAATTATCTATCTCAAGGATATATTCTTTGATCAACCTGTCAATCCTATTCTTGTTCATATGACCAAGCCTACAATGCCAAAGGTAGGATTCACTGACATTATCTATTTTGAGGTGTTTACTAGGTGTGTACATTATACTAACAGGCTGTGATATTGTGTATATGCCATGTTTCAATTATCCACGCATAATTGTAGTATCATTCATAATGATATCATAAAAATCATCCTTTATTATAAACTTGTAACCAAGTTTGACCAAAAGACTTACAGAGATGACATTCATCATAAAAGAGAGATAATAATGATAATCATCCAACATGACGCTACTAGACTCGAAGACAAGCTGCAAAGTTTCCAAAGCCAGAACTAGAACAAGGCTTCCATCTCCAATGTTAAGGAACCACTCGCCCTCTCGAAACTTTCTACTTACCTGTAGTCCCCTGCAACGAATTGCATATATTAATAAAGACTTTTGGCATCCAATACTCAGGTAGTAGTATCATAAATAGAGAAATTACAAGGTGTTATCATATAAATACCTTGTGAAGCAACAACTTGCCTCTTTCTCTTGTTCTTAGACTTGTTTGGGTCAAGGGTGGCTATATAAGCAAGATAATTTCTTTTCTAATGACCCTGCTTCTTACAGAAGAAGCACTCTACCTAGCTCTTGTCAACTTTTGAAATTTTGCTCTGCTTGAGATTGGCGGCACGAGATTTCTGCACCTTTTTCTTATTTTCTCTCCTAGAGGATCGACGCCCTACAGATGAACCTCCCACTAAATTCACTGGCTCTTTTTGGAGCTAGTGATCCTTCTCAAAAGTCTGCAGTAACCTTAGCAAATCATGATAATTTATCACAGGTTTTGTCATTCTATAATGACTGAGAAAGGGTAGGTAGGATTTCGGTAGCGAATTGAGGATAGCATCCTTGCCTAACTGTTCATGCAATGGAAAGCCAAGTTTGCTAAGACATTCAATCTGCTCAATCATTTACAATACATGATCGGTGACTGAAGCCCCCTCTCGCATATGGACATTAAACACTGCGCAGAAGATTTTATGTCTCTCCGCATCCTCAGAGGTGCCAAAAAATTTATTCAACGTTTGAATGATCTCCTCTGGCTGCGTATCTTCGAACTTATGACTAAGTTTGTTGTTCATAGCTACCCTCATCACGCAATGCACAGTCATACGGTCATTGAGCCACTTCATGTAAGTGTCTCTCATAGCACGAGGAGTGTTGGCTGTAGGTTCTTTAGGTGCCTGATCCATAAGGACATATAAAATCCTTTCGTGCTCCAACATGATCTTCAACTTTTGATACCAGCTATCGAAGTTGGGTCTGGTGAGCTTGTCGGTGTCCAACAGCATTTGGAGGGATAATGTGCTGGCCATAATTGAAAGGAGAAAACACTAGCGTATTAGTATATGAATTATTTTTAATCTTGAAGATATGAACTTTAGTCTAAATGTTCTCCCATTACTTTTAACGAATTGGTAGCCTCTACTTCCAACTCGAGGAATTACATTAATTTCTTAGCGGATACTAGAATCCGCACGGACTGCATTCAGGCTCGAGTGTGGCTCGACCAACCCTAGTACATCTATAGGTAGGTTCATAACCAATTATTTCTCCAAACAACTTTTAGCAATGGGTTTTGCCCTAGGTGTCCGTTCAGCAGGCATGTGGCACCTCTACTAAAAATTCTAGTTAGGTCCAACCATTAACATGACACACCAAGTACATCCAACAAATGGATGTCCAGGCTTGAGTGTGGCTCGACCAACCTGAGCATTAATCTAAAGATACATCATGATGGTCATATGATGAATGATAATTCCAATATGTAATAAACACTAGGCATGTGGCGCCTCCAATGCCTATTTAGAATATTGGACTTATTATCACACACCTTAATGGGAGGCAATGATCAAGTTATCTCATAACTTTATCACTTTATGACTTAATAATTTAGAGGATTTGATTTAATTGATCTGAGAATAAGAAAAAAAGCGACCTGCAAGCTACAAATCTTTCCATTGACTTCACCAAGTCATGTAAAGGATTAAATACAAGCCGATCTAAAGATACCTAAATTAGTCACACTGATTCACCTTAATGACATGGGTCTGCATGAATCCACTAGTAATCTAATTTAAACATAATATACCATGTTGGCCAGGTAAGTGAGATCAGTAGGAGGGATATGCCCTTAACTCACCGTAGACGCATCTAGGTGAATAGCTCTCAATTAAAAATTATTTGATCAAATCTGCCAAACTTACCTTAGACACCAACTGGTTAATTAGTTTCGATTGAGCGCACCAGAAGATTCGGGCTCAACCACGGAGCCATGATCATGGTCTATTTATTAGGATCAAAAATATGGACTTGATCAAACTTCGACTATTGAGATTGATTTAGAAAAATACTGACCAAATCTAATTCAACACTTGATAGATTTAATCAATTTTTCTACTTAGTCCATATGTGTTTCTAACCCTAGGTCTGACCCATTAGAAGGATCTGATTCATGCTAACCCTTTGCCCATCATATTATGTAGTGTTTTAATGATCTTCAATTTGTAAATCTAGATCATTCAAACTTAATTCAAAATTAAGTGTGTGAAACATGTGTTTCAGTTTGTAGAACTATCTACAAGGGTTTCAGGTGAAACATACCATATGTTTCAATACATAAAAATAATTTTTATAATATGTTTAACAATTAAATATACATAGGTATGATCTAAACTTCATTCATACATCTCATGTATCATGACAACTTTTAGATCAATATCAATTACATCATATGCAACATGTAATTCAAATCCAAAATAATTTTATATCTGAATTTTATCTTATTATAATGAATTATAAATTATTTTAGATCTAATATAAATATATTTATAATTAAAATAATATATAAAAATTTATTTGCTTTTCTTCTTCATGAAACTGGATCACAACGACACCCCTACACGTCATAAGAGAACCCATCGAATAGACAAAAGAGAGATTAATCTCTTCAATCTCTTATGACCGAATGGTCTGATGATCTCATCAATTCGAGTACTAGGCTACTAGAATTTAAAATCTAATTTCATATATAATTACATCAACATGTAATTATTGATAAAACTATTTTGTGTTATGAACATATCCTTGATCTTATCAATTATGTTCTTCATCTAATCCAATTAGATTTGATGCATCATATACATCATATCAAATCTGAAATATATCTTATACTGATTATAAAATACTAATTTTAGATTTGATTTCAAATAGAAAATTAATTAGATGTAAATATGAATGCATAAGGAATTAATTTATGGTAAATCTATTTTCACGCAATACTGAATTATGATAGGATTCAGATCTAAATATCCATCGAAATAGATTCAATTTAAATCTAAAATAAATCTCACTTCATAAAAAAATAAAAATATTAAATTTCTATTTAAATAGATTTAAAATAAATTTTAACTCATGTTGCTATTCCATAAAAAATTTAGCAACAGCAGAATTCTATTATAACAAATTTATAACAATCTCAATCAACCATTGATTAGGTATCTCTAATCCAATAAAAATTAGATAAAAAAATTTATATAAATAGATTTAAATGTGATTTAATATTTTACAAAAAATATTAATTATATCTCATGTAAATATTCTCAAAAAATTTTATTTTGTATGTATATATTTTAACTTCGCTCTGATACCAATTGAAGGGAAGGGAAACAGTTTTCCTTCGGGATGCCCAGGTTGCATCTAAAAATTTTGTAATATTCTACTAGTTTAACGATCAAATTATTACCTGAAATATAGCAAAATCAAGGATCAAATCTCAAATTATCAGACATAAATCTTCACAGAGGTCTGGATGTGCAGACCCTCTACTTCACATACACGTCAGACGCCGTAGGAAAGCAGGATGAACTCCAATCCAATTGGCTTAGCAACTCAATCAATCGAGGGATGAGATATGCTAGTGTGACTCCTTAAACTAATAGATGGGATATCTAAAGAGACCCCACACCCAAAGGAAGAGGGGCGGCAACAAGGGTAGAGGCCAAAGGGATAGGACCTCTCTCTCTTCTCACGCCTTTCTCTCTCTTTCTCTCCTCTCTCAATCTGATTTATTTGGTATTTGCTATTACTATTCATCAATAGATAGAGACCCTCTCTATTTATAGATGATTCTCATGATCCAATGAGATTAGGACTCCTAATTCAAATCTGATTTGATTTGGTTCAATTCTCATGAAAGAAGGATTCCTATATGAGATATAATTGTCATCACATATGACAATCAACTTGCACTCACTCCCATACCCAATTGAGATGCCCCAAATAAGCACAAAATCAGGTTTTGGTCATACTTCATGAGGGAGTATTCTCAGTGCAAGTAGGAATACTCATATCTCATCCAAAATAGGTCCGATTCGAAGCTGGTTCGAAATAATTTCGAAAGGCTGTCAATCCCAAACTCTTTAGGACTTTTATACCAAGTCTAACTTAGATTTTGGACCCATTAAAGTTCAATTAATTTAGATATAATCTAAAATTAATTAGTACTAAAATTCAATCTTTCATATGCTTCATGAATCATAGATCAAAAATTGTTCATCCCCAGGATCGAACATGAATCTCATGTGTAGTGCTAGCTAGACATACCAACTCTTCAATCCCATTTGACCCATAACTTAATTTTTAATCAAGTTAGTTTATATGTTCAATCAAGTCAAGTAGATCCAAATTGGACATATAAATATAGGTCAATTCTTTCCTACTTTGTCTAACTTGTGTGTGTAACTTCATAGGTTCAAACACTAAGTCGGTAGCACAGGAATCAATTTCTGCACTAATCGAGATACCATCTAGCAATTGTTTTCGATATCCAGATAGGTTAAATTATTATAAAAAAATATTTTATAACCCATACACATGGTTACCACATAATTCATCCTTTTGACCCTGGATGCTCTAGGATGATCTCAGGTTAACTGTCAACCGAGATTGCTTCATCCGCATTGTATTTCAACCTTTCAAATCTATCTCATGGATTATCCTATCCAAGACTTTACTAAATTTAAATACAGTGATACATTAACTCCAATAATCTGGAGGGGTCAATCCCATCTTGATCAATACATAGACTTCGCAAGTACTTGACTGTACCCAGTAGTCTTCCGTCACTGCATTAGAAATCCAGATTGTCCGGCACCAAAGCACTGTGAGTTGCTTGTAAGTCACTATGGTAATCTCAAGTCTGAAGGATACTTATATCTATGTATTTTGTGTGAAGCTCTTGACAGCAGAATGCTTAACAGATGAGTCACTTGTTCAGTGACGACGTACCCCTACATCTCACCGTATGCCATACCAGTACCACCACACTCTTTAGTTAAGAGGACAACCAACCCATGAGGCACACAATAATCTCCACTCAATAAATGTCATTATCTCTTCATGATGATATATCATTTAGTCATGAACATGTTTAACAACTATACGATAAATCCTCTCTTTATCGTACACTAGGATAGTTCTAGGGACTTCATCACAATACAAGAGTTCAAAGAATATGTCACTTTGTGATAAAAAATGCTAGAATAATTTCCAACACTATGGCCTTTCTGGGATATTGTGTGATCGAAGGATTGAATTACATGGTAACTCACAACAAAAGGATAATTTTGATATTTCTATCAAATTTTAAATCTTTTGGATAGACATGACACATTGCTAGATATTAATCTTGACTTGTGGACTTGTCAGAATTAAAAGAGTTTAATTCAAGAATTAATTAAAAAAAATTCTAGTTGATTGGGACTCTTGAGCTGACCTAATCCAATCGAATTTGGGTTACGTCGAGAATCTGAGTCCACTGCTTGCTAGATTTGAAACCCAATGGGTCACACATAATAGAGATTTAGTCTTCATCCAATCTATTTGAATTTATTATAAATTCAATAGGTTAATTAAATTACTAGCACATGAATTAACCCAAGTTTCCAATTGGGTTCAGTGCAAAGGTGTTTGTGCTAACCTAAATTTGTTGCCTTGACCTAATGTGATAGGTTTGAACCATCTATTTATTAGTTGATTTATCTGATTTATGTGGAAGAGTTCTATATGAATCCACCATCTCCATGTTAAAACCACATGAGAAAAATAAATGTGACGTCATTTATTTGGGCATTTAAGAGAGGAGTCCTTCTCTTCCACTCCTCTTAATTTTCTTACATGATTCCATGCATTTTCTTTAATTCCTTGTGACATATGATGGTGCTTGGGATATGGGGTGTGGAAGAAGAAGAAGAGTTCTTCTCTTGAAAGAAATTTGAATGCCAAATAATAAATGGGATGCCATATATTTGCATTGATATAGAAGGGTCCATAATATCATGGACTCTTGGTTTTTCATGCCCTCCCTCTTATCCCACGCACTATATGATGGTGTTATATTTTTTCTAAGTAGATGAAGAGACCTTCTACTGGTTAACTTCTTTAGTTTCCATGCCAACCCATTGAATTCCTTAGAAAAAAATTAAAGATTGCCATGTAGTGGATAAGGGATGCCAAGAGTTGGCATCCCATGGTGTCGCCCATCTTTTTCTATTTAAAGGAAGCACTACATCTGATTTTTATGTGCCAATTGGGCTGTAGATAGGTGTGGAAAGGAGAAGAAATTGATGAAAAAAAATTTGAGAAAAAGACAAGAAAAAGAGGGAAAGAAAAATGGAAAGGAAGAGAGGAAGAAATTGGAAAGCATGTGATGCTTGTCCAAAAATCAATTTGTTCAAGTGTTGAACATTTGATTTAATTCTTGTGTGGTGAGATATTTTGGATAAGAATTCCTAAAGAGATCTTAATGGAGGTCATGAAGGCATACAAGCACTGGTGCAACAAATTCTTGTGAAGGACTGTCGGCAGCGAGTTTGCGAAGAAGGCTGCAGTACCATGTCAAATTGGGAAGAGCTCTGATCACTCCCGTGTGGATCACCATTGGACGAATTCTACTTTGGAGTCTCGTGGAGGTCTCAAGATTATCAGTTCATGATCTTCACCATGGTATATGACTTCTGATCTTCTCCTGATATGCATATTTTTTGTGGTTTGATTGTAATCATCAAGGAGTTTCTAGGGTTTTGTGTTCCAATGGTCTAGTTTAATTGTTAAACTTATTTTTCAAATATTGAGTGCATGTTAAAATTTTTGAAATTTATATTCTGCTACATCATCAAAATCCAACACAAATACCTGAGGAGAGAAAAAGAATGAGTGAAATCCCTTATGCTTCGTCTTTGGGATCGATCATGTATGCCATGCTATGTACTAAGGCTGATGTAGCTTATATTGGTGAACAGAGGTAGTTTTATGCATGTATTTTAAAATTATTTTAAATAAATTATAATAAAAAATAACTATATTAATTATATTAATATAATATATATATGATTTAATCATCAAATCAATCTACTCTAGGATCTATGGTATGATATGTTGTATATAAAATCTGAAAAATCTGGAAGATAAAATCAGCATGCATGCATGTGAGCAGTAGATCAGATCTACTTCTATCTGAGTTCAGAACTTGAAATCTAAGTGCAGATCGATGATTACTGCTACTAAGAGATATGATCAAGATGATCTTTGCTGATTTTTTGCAGCCGCACATGCATCCGACCTCTACGGAAGTCCATTCGAAGCCTCGATCTGATTGATCTTTTCGGGAGTGCTAGGTTGTGTGAAGACCTTCTTTTTGGCTGATCTAGATCTTTTTCTTAAATCTTTGAAATCTTTCTAGAGGTTGAAGATGGACTTCTATTGGAGATGAAGATACACAAGAGATATGGAGAGGAGACTCTCTACTCTCATCTTTTTCTTTCTTCCCAAACCCATAGGAAGAAACCCTAGAAGATTAGGTTTTGCGCACACCCCAAGAGAGAGAACTCTCCTCCTTTTTTTCATGCCAAAAACCTATGCCCCAAGACTCCTCACATGAAGGCCTTTTTTTCTTCTATCTTACATGCACAAAAGAGAGACCAATCCCCTTTTTATTAGGCATGTAATGAGTAGGGATGAAGAGTCCCATAATGTTTGGACACTTCAAAAGATGTCGCCTCCTCTCATAAGTTCACACCCAAAAAATTATGTGATGCCACTTCTCTTTATTTTCCATGGTAAAACCAGATCCCGTTTGATTTCCTATGATGAAAACCTCCTAAAAAATGTTGCATACATAAGGAGAAAAAAAATAAGTTGGCAGCAAGGTTTTGTAGATAATGTCAAACATTATCTATATGGTATCCAATTCAAAACTTATTTGAACATACCATTTAAAATCAGATCCTATCCAAATATGGATGTGAGATAGAGAAGGAAAAGTCTTCTGTATGAAGAAATCTCATGTAAAAAAACTTTTGGCATGAAGAGATATGGCATCTTAAACTTGGTGGCACATGGGAGAAGAGTCCAATGCAATATGGACTCTTAATTTTCTTAATTGAATCCAAATCAAATCACATTTGGTTTAGCCCAAATAAAATAGATAAAATCTAATCTAATTAGATTAATAAATTTATAATTAAATTTTAATCAAATTAAAAATTGATTGAACCAAAATCCTGATCAAATCAGAGATAATTCTTCCTTAGCAATTAAGTCATCTCATAACCTAATCGGATCAAACCTAATTGAATCAATTCAATTAGATTTTATTTAATTCTTCTTGCTCAATCAAATTGAGTTAATCAATAATCTAATTGCTAATTATTTTTTTATTAATTCACTAACACTTGATAAATAAATTCATTGCAACTTTTGAAAGAATATTATCCTACAAGCCAATCGCATATGGAATGCGATAGGTGTTGGATGTATGTCTTAGAAGCCAATCTTGGCTGACACATTTCATATTTCTAAGATATGATTTTATACTATTGGACAGTTATAGTATCATTTATGTCTATGCATCCATGAATCATCCAAGGGATTTATAAGATAATGACATATATTCTCAAAGAGTTGAGAATTTGAGATATGTGTCATTGATGGTTGATTCCTAAATTGCTCCTGATTATAGGATTATCATGGGGATGGTGATTGATCTGGATAGATCAGTACACAGATTGCTTTCTTTGGATAGATGGGTCTCGAGTCTGCAGTATAGAGAAACTGGAGCGAGAGTGTAGGTGGTTGTGTGTAGGTGGTTGTTAGAGAGCAATTAGCACTGAGCGTGACCAACACGAGAAGTCACATGGATGTCTGCTCACTCGTTAGTGACTTTCTCGATGCTGCAGTTGTATGATTGATCCTTTGACCTGAGGTGACATTACTACTCATAATGAGGCTACTGGAGTTTGACTGACACATCAACAAGGATCTCAAACAGCCCTTGTAGTAGATGTTGGTGACAGTTGGTCCACTGTAGGAGCGAGGTGTGCATCAAGATGGAATCTATCGATCCTTACAGAAGGAAGTAGTCCTATGAGATTTAAGAAGCTGAGTCCTTAAGTCTATGGCCATAGCATTATGATTGATGGAAAAGAGTTTCCACAGAGTCACATATGGAATCGAACTGATTAAATCTATCATATGACCCATGTTGAGGTTTGACGATGCATCCATGACCTGTCATCTGGTCCGGACTCACGATACAGAGAATGTATCATATGCTAACTGCACTTAGAGGTTCATCTTTTATTCTGCTGGATTGTCACTATATACTGCTAGGTATCACTGGTAGATTGTGAGACTCACAAGTATCATCTTGATGATCGATGATCTTTGGTGGGCTGAGTTGGAATTATTTCAAACCATTGAAAAGTGTTCAATGATATTGTGATAGAGGTCACAATATATCTCACTACTAGATAGAATAAAACCTATGGGGTTACATACAAAAGTGGCTTTTGACTGATCAGATGGTTGAATTATGATTATGAATCATAACAGAATTTGATTTTTAATTTGATTGATAATTGATCTAATGCAAATATTGTATTATATAACTTGCTAAAAAGTTAGTGAGTTATAGGAGGATTAATTAGCAATAAGATTACTAATTGGCTTAATTTGATTGAGCAATAAGGCTTGTATCAAGTCCAATTTGATTGGCTTTAATTTAACTCATTGTGGGTTTGATTTGATCAACCCTATAGGATTATAGGATTACCCCAAAAGGATCGAATGATTAAATCCAGTTGAATTAAGATTTGGGTTTGACCCAATTCTTAATTAGACTAGGATGTATGTATTCCTAATTGAACTAGAAATTTTTACTTTCATGGTGCACCAAATCCTAATGGGATTAGAATTAAAAATTAAGTTTGACTCAAGCACCAAGAAAGAGTCCAATTGGACTAAGACTCCTCCTCCAATTAGAAGATATCTAATCTAAATTAATTAGGCTCCAAATTAGATTTAGATTTCTATTTATTTGAGTCTAATCTAGTACTAATATGATTAATATTTTTTGATATTTTATTGGAATTAAAACAGCCATCTAATGATAGAGTCCCATATGCTTCAAACTCCTTTATTCCATGTGCCAATAAGGACTCCACGCCACATTCTTTTTGTGCGCCCAAAATATTCCACGCCCTACCAGATTTTTGATGCCAAAACTTTCTTCTTTTGTGCATGTAATAAGCCCCTTAAGACCCTTTCTACTGTGTGAAACTTGAGTGGAAATAATTTTGATATGGGTGGCATCTAAATTGGAAGAGTCCTAATAGTTTTGGAGTCTTTCTTTTATTCAAATTAGGACTTCTTTTGGCCTATTTAAACCAGCACCTATGGGATGGTTTGGGGTGATTTGGGATCAGGTTTGATGCCTAAAAACCAAGGGTGGTGTGCATGGAGAAAAGCAAGGGAGAAGGGGGCGGCGTCTATGGTTTAGGCGTGAGGTAAGTTAGAAGAAATCCCTTCTTTCTTACATTGGTTGTTATGACAACCTCTTCTCTATCTATTGTCCATGTTTAGACCTGGATATCTCCTCCTCCCTTTGTCCAAAAGTTGGACAAAATTTTTATATCTCTATTGTAGAGATTTGGTGCATGAATTTTAGGAAGAAAAGAGAAGAAAAGATTCTTCTCATAATCTCTAATGCAGAGATCAAGATCCTCCTACATCTTCTTGTTCTCTAAGAGTGCCTTAAGAGAAAAAAAAAATTTCAACCATCAAGATGCGATCTTTGTAAGAAAACTAGCACTCCGGTGAGATCAAAAGGCTTTTGATCAGATCAAAGTCTCATATGGATATCCGTAGAGGTCAGACGCTTGTGCAGCTAGAAGGGACCTTCGGAAGACATCTATGATCATCTGTTCGCATTGAGGATTGATCCATATCCAGGTATGTTTTATGTTTATTTTTTTCTATTTAGTTTTTATATCTGAATCTTATCTCACATATGATGATCCTGTTATGGTTTGAAGATATGATCTTATGCATGCTTAGATTAAATTAGATTTAATCTGAAAATTTTTAAAATTCCACTGCGTACATATTTTGTAAAATCATGCATGCATGAAACCATAAAACTCCAACAGTTGTTTCAGAGCCACATCATATGCATGAGATTTATATTTAGATTTAAAATCTATAGAAAAAATTTTCAGATCTGAAAGGTTTTGATGTCACTCTGACATAAAGTTGCTCTGGCATAATTTGTTATACTGTATGGTTGTCCTAGAATGATGTTAAAATTTTTAATTAGATTAAATTTTTAGATCTAATTTTTAAAGTATATATGTGATATATGTTTTGTTATTTAGATCTGAAAAGAGTTTTGAGATCTGTTATGATTCATATATATGATATATGATAGTATGTTTAGGACTGAAATTATTTTAATGACCTGAACTAGTTTATGTATGTGATACATAGTCATATGCATGATCTGAAATTATTTTGAGATCAAAATTTACTCTTCATATAAAGAATTTAGATATGAAGATTTTGATTTAAGATATGAAATTAGTATTTGTGCATGAGGGATTGGTCATGGGTAGATCAAATTAGGTCCTGTAATTTGATTACATCAAAGGTTTTCTGATTTGATCATGTTGGGCTTGAATTGATTTAGTAGTTGATCAAATCGAGTCAAGTATTGATTAAAGTGAAGTCAATAGAGCCAAAAATCATATAATTATTGTTGATCGAATCGATTGACACCTATATATAGAATCAATTAACCTAAGGACCTAATTTGGCTCTATGGCTCGAGTCTGATTCACCTAAGCTGACCTATTCAGATTAATTATCTAATTGATATCTAAGGTAAGTAATTGAAAGGTGGTTATTTAATTAGTTCCGTTCACTTACCTGGCCAATTTATTAGTGTCTATGCAAAGCAACGGGAGGACCCCCACCAATCTTCATTTACCTGATCAATTTGGAAGATTGAGTCTCAAATATTGTTGCTTAGTGGTTTGATTTAGCCCATGTCAATTACATCAGTGATGTGATGACTGATTAAATGAAACCTAAACCAAAATCTCTCCACCAAATATTAAGTCTAAGGTCTTCCAACATTGTAGACGTATGGGTGTGCTGCCGACGTTGATTGTTCTCGACTGGTCACAGTGGTTTAGTTGCATCGGGAACACGCAACCACTCTATTAGCAAAAAATTACTGCAGGGTAAAGATAGGGTTGGGCCCAATAACTGTTAGGTGAGGGACCCAATGACGGCTTTGCACCTGCTTGTGAATGGTGGGTCAGGCTTAACTAAGGAGTGCGGACAATAACTGTTAGATGAGCCCACATGACTTAGAGACCAAGTGGCTGCAACATGCTTAGAGAAGCATCTGGGCAAGGAGTTATCCATACATCGATGTTTATTCATGTTACAAATAACTGTTAGGCGAGGTACACGGTATCAGTGGGATCGCAGCATCCACTAAAAATCCAATTGTCGCATTAGGATTTTCATTTCTCGACTCAAAGAGTGTGGGAGATCTGATAAAATAGTGAAAATCTCTTTTTGCATCGAAAAGTCTCTAGTACAAATCATAATAATAAGTACAAACATCCAATTAGAATCTTTACTCTCTACTATTCATTGTGTCAACTTCCAACCCTCTAGCTTGAGTCCTAGATATCAATCGATTAACCGAAATTGAGTACATAGACTGGCTCACAAACATAAGAATTATTTTTAATTTTAAAAAATTAAGCTATGTTCTCTACCAGATTATTCTAATGTTAACAATCCATCCAACCCATAGTCAACAAGCCATACTTGATGAGTGGATGGACAATGGCAATTAAGATAGGTGCTATGCATGAGCACATATTCACTACTTACGATGTGTTGATTCATCTGCAAGTGTTGTGAGGTGATCAGACTTGCACAGCACATGTGATGTGTGATGGGCAGTCAGTCTATGATCGTTATTTGATAATGATCAAAGATATTAAGGAGCTTAAAAGGGTCGACATAATCATGCACAAGAAATTACTTATGGATTTGATCCTACAATCCCTGATTAGTTTATATGGATAGTGTTGGGTGTAAACCCCCCCCCAGCTGAAGTTTGTGTCAGGAGTGACCCCTCGGAGATTCTACCGGCGTCTGACCTACAGCAGCAGGAAGACTTCGTCCGGACTCCTACGGGAGCCGGACTCCATCTCCAACTTCAGCGGCAGGAAGACTTCGTCCGGACTCCTACGGGAGCCGGACTCCATCTCCAATCTCGACAACAGGAAGACTTCGTCCGGACTCCTACAGGAGTCGGACTCCATCTCCAACCTCGACAGCAGGAAGACTTCGTCCGGACTCCTACGGGAGCCGAACTCCATCTCCAACTTCAGCAGCGAAAGACTTCGTCCGGACTCCTACGGGAGCCGGACTCCATCTCCAACCTCGACAGCGGGAAGACTTCGTCCGGACTCCTACGGGAGCCGGACTTCATCTCCAACTTCGACTACGGAAAGACTTCATCCAGACTCCTACGGGAGTCGGACTCCGTCCCCGACTTCAGCAGCAGGAAGACTTCATTCGGACTCCTACGGGAGCCGTACTCCATCTCCAACTTCAGCAGCAGGAAGACTTCGTCTGGACTCCTACGGGAGCTGGACTCCATCTCCAACCTCGATAGCAGAAGACTTTGTCCGGACTCCTACGGGAGCCGGACTCCATCTTCAACTTCAACAGCAGGAAGACTTCGTCTGGACTCCTACGGGAGCCGGACTCCATCTCCAACCTCGACAGCAGGAAGACTTCGTCCGGACTCCGATGGGAGCCAAACTTCATCTCCAACTTTGACTACAGGAAGACTTCGTCTGGACTCCTATGGGAGCCGGACTCCTTCTCCAACTTCAGTAGCAGGAATACTTCGTCCGGACTCCTACGGGAGCCAGACTCCATCTCTGTCACGTCTCTGATCCGAGATTTTGAATCGAGGGTCGCGGCAACCACCGCATACTCATGAAGAACTCTCTCTATAAGCATGCAAGGCATCTCATCACGATATCAATGCATCACAGCGAAATAAATTCAAATAATTATTATTCAACTGTAATTCAAGTAATTAAATCAAATATCTTACATCCAATAAAATTTTACTAAAAATAAAACATTAGATCTAAGTTTATTGAAGTTGATAACGCTAAATCTCACCTCTAAAAGCTCTGTCCCAATATTTCTTTCCACGCTCGAAATTAATTATCTGAATCTAAAAAATAAAAAGAAAGGTAAGGAGCTAGACAGCCCAGTAAGTAACAAGTATCTCTACCAGATATTTCAGATATTATATAATTTTTAAGAATAATGCTGTAAATAAATATAAAAATATATTTCATGCTGATTTAATACAAATTCAATATTTTCAAATATTCACATATAATATAATCATAAATCTGATTCGATTCAAAACACTCGTAACTCAACAGCCTTGACTATGACCAACGTTTAACCCCCATTGGTGGGGTCCACAGAATACCAGTGCACAACCCCCACTGGCAGGGTCCACTGAGTACCAACGTATAATCCCCATTGGCGGGGCCCACTGAAACATAGTTAGGCTGAGAGCATAAATTCGATCTGTATCAAAACACTTTGTATCATAATATATCATAAATATTTCACTGAACATGTGCATAAATCGATATACCATAATATTTCAAAAGCACTTTTCTTTCAAAACATAATTTCATAAATCATGCATAATTTTCAGAGAATAATTATTTATTTTTAGAATAAATATGAAATATCTCGAGAAGATGATTCATTACTTACCTTTCACGGAGCACTGAATGAACAGATCGACTAACTTCTAGGAGATTCTTCCATGCCTATTATCCAAAATTATATTTTTACATTAATTTTAATTCAAAATTAAATTTAACAAATTCCAAAATCAAAACCTCACTTAAAATCAGACTCTTCCCTAAACTCGATCAAAATCATCAGATGAAGCCTTTCACTATGCTAATCCTAGAGGAATAACTTTAGAGAGAGAGAAATCCATCAAGAGAGAAAAACAAGCTAGAGAGAGAAATTTTGGAGAGAGAAAGTAGAGAGAGAAAGTCCAATTCCAGAGAGAGAAAGTCAGGGTTCAGACTGAAAGAAGAGAGAGGAACTCTCTCTCTCATCATTTTTTTTTATTTTTATTTATTTATTTATTTATTTGTTTATATATATATATATAAATATATATATATATATTTATTTTTATTTATTTATTTTATTTTATTTTCTTTTCTTTTTCTTCTTTTTCTTCTTTTTCTTTCCTTTTCTTTTTCTCTTTTTTTCTTCTTTCTCTTTTCTTTTTCTTCTTTTTCTTTTCTTTTTCTTCTTCTTCTCTTTTCTTCTTCTTCTCTCGGTTCCTTCCAGGCCGAACAGGGGACGGCGGTTCTTCGGCCTTGACCGGCCATTCGGGCCACGACAGAGGCCGACGGCAGAGGGGGCCCACTCCCCCAGTCATGGAGGAGCATGGCCGGTGATCAGTTGCGATCGTCGGTGCCGAAAAATTCACGGAAAAGAGACCAAAACAGAGGTCCCTTTCTCTGACCGAAAATTGGCGACTCTCGTCGCCAGCAGCCACGCACAAGAGCACGGGAGGAAGGAGAAGAAAGAGGGGAAGAAGAAGGAGACTCACCTCAGCTTCTGGTGACCTCGTCGGTGGGCAATCATGATGAGAATCAAAATGGTGTCCGCGGCTCTACTTCAGAAAAATCGGAGAGGAAAAGAGGGGAAAAGGGCCGATGTTGGGTTTCTAGGAAGGAGGAGGTCTTCTTATAGAGGACCCTAGGACTCCGAGGGGTCCTAGGATTTTTGATTTTGCCCGGTCTTGTCGGAGAAGAAGACTCCTATCGGGAGTCTTCTTCCTGGTTTGAATCCTCTATTTTTTTTTTTTTTTTGGGCTTTGGTTGGCTGAATTGGTTTAGGGCTATAACAATCTCCAACCTCGACAGCGGGAAGACTTCATCCGGACTCCTACGGGAGCCGGACTTCATCTCCAACTTCGACTACAGGAAGACTTCGTCCGGACTCCTATGGGAGCCGGACTCCGTCCCTGACTTCAGCAGCAGGAAGACTTCGTCCGGACTCCTACGGGAGCCGGACTCCATCTCCAACTTCGATTGCAGGAAGACTTCATCCGGACTCTTACGGGAGCCGAACTTCATCTCTGACTCCAGCTACAGGTAGGCTTTGTCCGAGCTCCCACAGGAGCCGGACTTTTGCCCTGAACTCCTGCTGAAGGTCTCGGCCGAGATTCCTCGATAAATGATCCCCATCCGGGCTTCTGTGGAAATCAGACTCCAACCGAACTTCGGCCACAACTCTGCTCCACTCCCCGCGGTGGATCCTACGTGGCTCCATCACTCCCTGGCAGGCCGCAGTAATGGCCACAACTCTGCTCCACTCCCCACGGTGGATCCTACGCGGCTCCATCACTCCCTGGCAGGCCACAGTAACGGCCACGATTCTGCTCCACTTCTTGCAACGGATCCTATGCAGTTCCACCACTCCCTGGCGAGTTGCGACAACGGACACTGCTCCACTCCCTGCAACTGATTACACGTGGCGAGCCATGGTGACAGCCATGACTCCACCCCATTACTCTTCATGATAAATTTCTCCTAGCTCCATATGGCCCACGATGAGGCGATCACAAACAATTGCTATCAATCCTTTGCTCCCCCCGCCTATAAAAGGGGGACCCCAGATACGTTATTCTCCAAGCTCTCATTTTTACCTAGAAACTCTGCTAAAATTTCTGTTCGAGCACTCCATTCTTATTGAGGCAGAGAACTGACTTGAGCATCGGAGGGTCTTGCCGGAGCAACCCCACCTCCGGTTTAGACTTCTTTTGCAGGTCCCGACAGCGATCGCAACTCCCTCGACTCCAGCTTCTCTGATGCAAGCGAATTTTTGCACCAACAGGATTGGCGCTAGAGGAAGGGCCCGTGTCTTCGCAGTATCCTTGTTCTTAAAGGAGCGCTCAACGGGACCGCCCCCGGGCATCTTTTCTGGCATCCTCTCCTTCTTCCTCCACTAGGTCTTTGCCCGATGCCTCCCCGCAAGGCATCCACGTGACGATCCACGGCCTCCGCGGCCAGATCTCAGGCTCCGACCTCACCTCCAGTTTCTCAGGCCCCACATCCTCCGGCAACGATCGCCGGCATGGAGCGGTCGGACAATCGACCTCCGACGGATTTTGCCAACACCATCTCGGGAGGATCCCAGCAGGAAGCAACCAACGTACTGGCCGTACCCCCCAAGCGACAAAAGATTGAGGAGCCCATAACCTTTACTGAAGAAGATGCTCAGGGAGTCCAATTCCCTCATAACGACGTGGTTGTAGTTTCCTCGAATATAGCAAATTACGACATCCGCCGCATTCTTGTCGATAATGAAAGTTCGGCCGATATTTTATACTACGATGCCTTTTCAAGAATGTCCATCCTTGACGGCCATTTGAGGTCGATTACCTCCCCTCTAGTAGGGTTTACCGGCGATGCTGTCCCGGTGGAGGGAGTGGTGACTTTGACTGTAGCTGCGGGTCGATATCCAAGACAATCCAGGGCTCTGGTGAATTTCCTAGTGGTGAAGGCACCGTCAGCCTACAACGCAATCCTCGACCGACCTAGCCTCAATACTCTCCGAGCCATCGTGTCAACCTACCATTTGAAGTTGAAATTTCCTACCAACCAGGGGATTGGAGAGGTCAGAGGAGACCAAGCCCTGGTCAGACACTGCTACAACATAGCCTTACAAAGAAGCAACCAATCCGACCCCTGTCCAGTTGATGGGCTGGATGCCCGCGATGACCTCATTGAAGAGAGGGGCGGCCCAATCGAAGATCTGGTACCGATCTCTTTGAACGACGGGAATGCGGAGCATGTGGTGATGATCGGCTCCAACCTGGGGGAAGAGGTGCGGATGTGTCTCATCGATTTTCTATGAAAGAATGCGAATGTTTTCGCTTGCGTTCCAGCAGACATACCGGGGATTGACACGAAAGTCATGGAGCATCATCTGACCGTCGATCCAAAGCATCGATCGATGAAAGAAAAAATCTGAGGTCATGCACCAGAGAGGCAGAAGGCGATAGCCGAGAAAGTGGACAAATTCCTGAAAGCCGGATTCATTAGAGAAGTCAATTACCCTGATTGGATTTCCAACGTTGTCCTAGTCAAAAAGGCAAACGGCAAATGAAGGATGTGCATAGACTTCAAAAAGCTGAACAAAGCCTGCCCAAAGGACAGTTACCCTCTACCCAGAATTGATCAACTGGTGGATGCGACCTTGGGCCATGAGCTCCTCACCTTTATGGATGCATTCTCTAGCTATAATCAAATCAGGATGGCATCGAAAGATGAAGAAAAGACTGCTTTCATTACTAACCGTGGCCTTTACTGTTACAAGGTCATGCCTTTTGGCCTCAAAAATACAGGCGCAACCTACCAGCGGTTGGTGAACAAAATCTTCAAGGAGCAGATCGGCCGCAACATGGAGGTCTACATAAATGACATGCTCGTAAAAAGCAAATCTTTCATGAACCACATCGCCGACTTCGAGAAGACCTTCGACACCCTCCGAAAATATAAAAGAAGCTGAACCCGACTAAATGTGCTTTCGGAGTGATCTCAGGAAAGTTCCTGGGCTTCATGGTATCGGGGTGCGGAATTGAAGCCAATCCGGAGAAAATTCGTGCCATCCAGGAGATGGCCGCCCCAAAGTCGATAAAAGAGGTTCAGTGCCTTACAGGGAGGGTAGCAGCCCTGAATCACTTCATCGCGAGGTCAGTCGAACGGTGCTTACCCTTCTTCCAAACCCTCAAGCAGCCGAAGAAGTTTCGTTGGACCCCTGAGTGCCAACAGATGTTCGAAGAACTAAGGAGCTACCTCAGCTCACCTCTGCTATTGGCGAAGCCAGAGCCTGGAAAGGAACTGTTTTTATACCTGGCAGTCTTTCCCATGGCTCTCGTGACAGTCCCGTGGCAGTCCTTGTCAAAGAAGAAGCAAAAGTCCAACGGCCGATCTACTACGTCAGTCGTGTGTTGAGAGATGTCGAGACCAGGTATACCAAATTAGAAAAACTGACTTACGCCCTGTTGATTGTAGCCCGGAGGCTCCGACCCTACTTTCAAGGGCACACCGTAACGCTGCTCACCGACCAACCGATCAAGGCGATTCTGCACCGGACGGATGCCTCTGGGAGGATGGCAAAATGGACGATCGAGCTCACAGAATTCGACATCAACTATCGACTCAGGCCAGCAGTGAAGGCCCAGATATTGGCAGATTTTATAGTGGAGTGTACTATCCCAGAGGAGGCCGAACATGAACAAGGTGAAATTGACGGCCTGGAGTCCCGACCGAACTCCCCCAAAGAAGAAGCAGATCCCTCTGGTTGCTTTTGGGCCCTCTACATGGATGGGTCTTCCAACATGTCAGGCACAGGCGCGGGCCTGCTCTTGATCAGTCCAGAGGGAGTCATCGCGGAGTACGCTCTGCGTTTCGAGTTCCCCGCAACAAACAATGGAGCAGAATATGAAGCTCTGATCGCAGGACTGAGGATCGCCAAAGAGCTAGGAATAGATTGGCTCCAGGTCCACAGTGACTCCCAACTAGTAGTGGGATAAGTCAACGGAAACTACGAAGCGTGGGACGACAGCATGGCTAAATATCTTGAAAAGGTAAAGGAGCTCATCCCCACCTTCAGCAGCTTCAACATCAGGCAGATTTCGAGGTTGGAAAATACCAGGGCCGACCTTCTCTCCAAGCTGGCAACACTGGCTCGACCGAATTACCCAAGGGTATTCTCTTTGAAGTGCTCAAGTGCCCGAGTACGAAAGAATCGCGACCCGTGTTGGAAATTGACCATGAGCCCAGCTGGATCGACCCACTGATAACATATCTCAGAGACGGAGTTCTCCCCCAGGATGTAAAAGAAGCTCGGAAGCTCCAAAATCAAGCCTCCCGATACATCCTTTATGAGGGCAAGTTGTACAAGAGATCATACTCTTTGCCCCTTTTAAAATGTCTCTGGCCTTCGGAAGCTGACAACGCCTTGTGGGAGGTGCATGAAGGAATCTGCGGAAGCCATCTGGGGGCTAGATCTTTATCCCACAAATTGCTCCGCCAAGGATATTACTGGCCGATGATGCATCATGACTCGATTGAATACGTCAGAAAGTATGACCGATGCCAGAGATATGCCAATATCCAGAGACAACCCGCCATCGAGCTTACACCCTTGAGTGCCCCATGGCCTTTTGCGCAATGGGGGATGGACATCCTTGGACCCTTTCTCGTGGCGTCGGGGTAGAGGAAGTTCCTCCTAGTAGCGATTGACTACTTCACCAAGTGGGTCAAAGCCGAACCATTCGCAAAAATCACAGAAGCTAAAGTGCAAGATTTCATCTGGAAGTCAATCGTTTGTAGGTTCGGTCTGCCAAGAACCCTAATCACTGATAATGGGCGGTAGTTCGTGGGAGCAAGATTCGTCAAATTCTGTGAAGATTTAAATATCTCCCACAACTTCACATCAGTAGCCCATCATCAGGCGAACAGCGAAGCTGAAGTGACCAACAGAACCCTACTGCAAGGGATCAAGACAAGGCTTGAAAAGGCGAAGGGAACTTGGGCAGACGAACTTTATCATGTGCTGTGGGTGTATCGAACTACCCAAAGACTGCCCACGGGGGAGACCCCCTATGCTTTAGCCTTCGGAACGGAGGCTGTTATCCCAATCGAGCTTAAACTCCCATCGGCGCGAGTCGTGGCATTCAACGAACATCACAATTCGCAAGGTCTTAAAGCCAACCTCGACTTACTGGAAGAAAAGCGGGAGGTAGCTCAAGTTTGGATGGTAGCCTACAGACAGAAAGTTGCCCGCTATTACAATTCTCGGGTCAAGAATAAAGTCTTTAGAGCAGGAGATCTAGTGCTTCGATGAGCCACTGTCTCGCAACCTCAGGATCGAGGGAAGCTCGCCCCAAACTGGGAAGGCCCGTATGAGGTCAAAGAAGTGGTCCGGCCCGGAACTTATTACCTCAAGGAGCTCGGAGGAGCAGACCTCCCGCGACCATGGAGCTCGAAAAACCTACGAATGTATTACCGATAACTTTATTTTAAATAAAAGTTGCATATCTATATGTCTCCTCCCTTGGCACAAGCCTATATCGATAGGACAGTCAAAACAAACCGTGTCGGAAGCGGGAGAAGAACTTCGTCTCAACAAAGTCGAAGACCCAGTTCTCTTTAGACTGAACGGGGGGAGAGGCCAAGCAATGCCCATGTGTGCCCCCACAGCCCTGTTAGGGATAGGAGGAGAACCTCGCCCTAACTTGAGCAAAGTCGAAGGCCCGATTTTCTTTAGACCGGATGGGGGGAGAGGCTAAGCAACGCCCATATGTGCCCCCACAGCCCTGTTAGGGACAGGAAGAGAACCTCGCCCTAACTTGAGCAAAGTCGAAGGCCCGGTTCTCTTTAGACTGGATGGGGGGAGAGGCCTTGCAATGCCCATATATGCCCCCACAGTCCTATTAGGGATAGGAGGAGAACCTCGCCCTAACTTGAGCAAAGTCGAAGACCCAGTTTTCTTTAGACCAGATGGGGGGAGAGGCCCTGCAACGCCCATATGTGCCCCCACAACCATGTTAGGAACAGGAGGAGAACCTCATCCTAACATGAGCAAAGTCGGAGGACCGGTTACACCTAGACCGGATGGGGGGAAAGGCCCAGCAGCGCCCATATGTGCCCCTACAGTCGCGTTAGGGACAGGAGGAGAACCTCATCCTAACCAGAGCTGAAACCTGTTATGACATAAATAGGGGAAGAACCTCCCCCAACATCAATTAAGGCCTGGTCATTCAAGACCAGATGGGAAAAAGGAGACCTTCCCAGTGGCCCCTTCGCAAGAAGACTTCATCCGGACTCCTACGGGAGCCGAACTTCGCCCCCGACACCAATTGCAGGTGGACTCCGCCCGGACTCCTACGGGAGCCGGGCTTCATCCCCGACTTTGACTGTTGGTAAACTTCATCCGGACTCCTACGGGAGCCGGACTTCGCCCCTGACTTTAATTGCAGGTGGACCTCGCTCGGACCCCTATGGGAGCCAGACTTCATCCCCAACTCTGGTTGCAGGAAGACTCTGCCCGGACTCCTATGGGAGCCGGGCTCCCACAACCCCACCAAGAGCAGAGGGAAAAATCCCACTCAAAAAAGAAAAAGGGGAAAGGGGAGAGGAGTTAAAAAGGAAAACGATGGACTATGTCAGCGATGAATGGAAAACAAACAGCATCAAAGATGCAGAGAACCTCGTCTCAGCAGGGATTAGGGTTCTTATCAAGAACCCTAGCTTTCTCTCAATGCAAGTCCGAGATAAGATGACTTCCTCAGGGTGACAAGAAGCTCAGACCTCCGAGCTCGAGCCCTGTTAGGGGGCGCCAAACCCGAGCGGCCCCAGGCAAATCTGCGGCCATGGACAAAAGGATGGGTCGATGTGATGGCAATCGGATACTCCCGAATGACGCGAAGGCCGAAAGAAGCTCGGCAAGCGACAATTCAATACATGAGTAAAAGAAATAGCAAAAAATTCTCTTCTCATATTATTCATTAAATATGCATTATAGAGCCATCAAGGCTGAAGAAGAAGGATAACTGGAAAGGCGAGCTGACGTGGCAACAACCAGTAACCTCCGGACGACACCAAAAAAAAAAAAAAAAAAAAAGAGAGAGAAAGAGAGAGAAGGGAATACAACAATAACAATGGTAAAGGAAAGAAATTCGGCAGGCAGCAATTCGACGCAAGGTGCAGACGAAGTAACAAAATCTCCTTCTCATTTTTCAATTAACAAGATGAACGTTATAAGACCCAGAGGGCAAGAAAAAGAAAATATTACTACAAGACTCAAAAGGGATACACCGAAGACCACTTCAAGCTATCGACTTCTCTTTTCGATTCCATCCTTCTCAGCAGTATTTTCCAGTGTGTGATAAACCTCTCGCCCCCTGCCTCGTTCCGCTCCATCGTCGAAACCCCAACCCTAGGGGGAAAAGGATGGGATAGAATTCAGGGGCAGCGAAGGCAATGGCAGCGGCGACGACGACCTGTTTCAAGAAGAACCGGAGGTAACCCGGAGGCCGCGATGGCATCGGAGGCATGCGCCACCACCGTATGCTCCACGATAACCACCATCCTAGGTACTCCGGCAAGGTCGGCATGCGCTACTTCCACCATCCCCGCAATAAGTTCTACTGCCCCACCGTCGGTGCCGACCGCTTCTGGTCCCTCGGCCCCGACGACATCAAGAATCCCGCCACAGCTTGTGATGACAACTCTGCCCCCTTGACCGGTGTCACCCCGTTCAGCTACTCCGAAATTCTCAGGCGGAACGCCCTCACCGTTGTCCCCATTATTAAACCCCTGTTGTTGAAGGAATTCTCCCTCGAGCCCCCTTTAAGGCGATGGGAACCCTCAGCGACAGTTTGACAGTCGAAGAACTCGCAGGCCGCTGTTCTCCTCCTCACACTCTTCCTGGTTCGTGGCATCCTCTTGAGGTTGGCCTCCGGGGCGGAGGCCCCGGCGGGAGAACCCCTCGGAGAGACTCGGGGGACTGAAGATGGTTGAGAGCTGGCGGAGATGGCAAAGACTGGTGCGAAGGATGCTCGGTGTCGAAAAGGGCACCGATGGAGTGGCTGAGTGGCTAAACTCTCAGGCAGAAGAAAGGCGTCAACCCTCAGGCAAAGTGAAGCCCCTGGAGGAAAGGCGGGGGCTTAAATAAGCAATGGAGCCTGGCGCGGTTATGGTGGCAGATATCCCCAGGTCAACCATTGCCCGCCACGTGTCCCACTCACCGCGGCATAGGGCTGACCGTTCACAGACCATTATAGCGTGACGCTTAGGATTACTCCCTGGTGGGAGTTCCGAAAGGACTCTTCGGATCGCCCTAATCGAAAAAAAGCTCCAGCATGCGCGCATTAGATACCAAGATTTTTGAGGGCGGTCGTGTGCAGAATTCAAGGAAGCGACTTCGATTGTGAAAATTTTTTGTACTTCCTTCGATCGAAACTCGAACTCGAAAGTAGGGGGACTGATGTTGGGTGTAAAACCCCCCCCAGCCGAAGTTCGTGTTAGGAGTGACCCCTCGGAGATTCTACCGGCATCCGACCTACAGTAGCAGGAAGACTTCATTCGGACTCCTACGGGAGCCAGACTCCATCTCCAACTTCAGCGGCAGGAAGACTTCGTCCGGACTCCTATGGGAGCCGGACTCCATCTCCAACATCGACAACAGGAAGACTTCATCCAGACTCCTATGGGAGCCGGGCTCCATCTCCAATCTCGACAACAGGAAGACTTCGTCCGGACTCCTACGGGAGCCGAACTCCATCTCCAACTTCAGCAGCAGGAAGACTTCATCCGGACTCCTACGGGAGCCGGACTCTATCTCCAACCTTGACAGTGGGAAGACTTCATCCGGACTCCTATGGGAGCCGGACTTCATCTCCAACTTCGACTACGGGAAGACTTCATCCGGACTCCTACGGGAGCCGGACTCCGTCCCTGACTTCAGCAGCAGGAAGACTTCATCCAGACTCCTACGGGAGCCGGACTCCATCTCCAACTTCAGCAGCAGGAAGACTTAGTCCGGACTCCTACGGGAGCTGGACTCCATCTCCAACCTCGACCGCAGGAAGACTTCGTCCGGACTCCTACGGGAGCCGGACTCCATCTCCAACTTCAACAGCAGGAAGACTTCATCCAGACTCCTACGGGAGCCGGACTCCATCTCCAACCTCGACAGCAGGAAGACTTCATCCGGACTCCTACGGGAGCCGGACTTCATCTCCAACTTCGACTACAGGAAGACATCGTCCGAACTCCTACGGGAGTCGGACTCCATCTCCAACTTCAGCAGCAGGAAGACTTCGTCCGGACTCCTACGGGAGCCGGACTCCATCTCCAACCTCGACAGCGGGAAGACTTCGTCCGGACTCCTACGGGAGCCGGACTTCATCTCCAACTTCGACTACAGGAAGACTTCATCCGGACTCCTACGGGAGCCGGACTCCGTCCCCGACTTCAACAGCAGGAAGACTTCTTCCGGACTCCTACGGGAGCCATACTCCATCTCCAACTTTGACTGCAGGAAGACTTCGTCCGGATTCTTACGGGAGCCGGACTTCATATCCGACTCCAGCTACAAGTAGGCTTTGTCCGGGCTCCCATGGGAGCCAGACTTTTGCCCTGAACTCCTGCTGAAGGTCTCGATCAAGATTCCTCGACAAATGATCCCCATCCGGGCTTCTGCGAAAATCAGACTCCAACCGAACTTCGTCCACAACTCTGCTCCACTCCCCACGATGGATCCTATGCGGCTCCATCACTCCCTGACAGGCTGCAGTAACGGCCACAACTCTACTCCACTCCCCGTGGTGGATCCTATGCGGCTCCATCACTCCCTGGCAGGCCGCAGTAATGGCCATGATTCTGCTCCACTTCCTACAACGGATCCTGTGCAGTTCCACCACTCCCTGGCGAGTCGCGACAACGGATGCCGCTCCACACCCTGCAACTGATTACACGTGGCGAGCCATGGTGACAGCCACGACTCCACCCCATTACTCTTCATGATAAATTCTTCTTAGCTCCGTACGGCCCACGATGAGGTGATCACAAACAGTCGCTATCAATCCTTTGCTCCCCCCACCTATAAAAGGGGGACCCCAGATACGTTATTCTCCAAGCTCTCATTTTTATCTAGAAACTCTGCTAAAATTTTCGTTCAAACACTCCATTCTTGTTGAGGTAAAGAACTGACTTGAGCGTCGGAGGATCTTGCCGGAGCAACCCCACCTCCGATTTAGACTTCTTTTGTAGGTCCCGGCGACGACCGCGACTCCCTCGACTCTAGCTTCTCCGACGCAGGCAGATTTTTGCACCAACAGATAGTTTATTGTGAACTGCCATATAAAAGACCATCATAGCACCTTATCTAAATTGGTCAAAGTGTTAATAACAAAGAAACCTTGAAAGAGTTCAGAGGTAAATACTTGAAGAGCTTAGAAAAATAAGGACACACCTAGAGTAGGCATGTCAAAATTGCTCAATACTGTCCTTACGATTTTCTCTTACCCCAGTTGAGCTATGGACTCTAGTGTAGAGTCAATGGAAAGGTAGAGGGCTAAGGAAGTAACCCTTGAATTAGCTATAGGGTAACAGTTGCTGCTGTGGCCATGGGTATCTATCCTTTGCGATCATCGTTTGGATTTAGTTCTTAGAGATGATCTCTATTATTTGCATGGTGATGCATATGTGAACTTAATTGAGCAAATAGTGAATACCATTGGATCTAAGAGATCCAGAATTGACATAAAATTTAAAGTATATGTGGACCCTTAGGCTATGTCGTATTGAAGAAGAAATGATTAACAAATTAGAGAAACATGGGCCTTTGGGCTCATTGACTGTTTAGTCATATCTAGTTTGTGTATCATCTCTTTAAAAAAATATGATCAAGCTACTCTTGTGAGATAAGAGGAAAAGAACCACTGAGATACTTATCCTTGTACACATTTGATGTGTGTAGCATATGTGATGTGCTAACCAAGGAGTTGTCTCTACTTTGTATATGAGATACAAATCTAAAATTTTTTAAAAGGTTCAAAGAATTCAGATGAAAGTAGGGAAATAAATCAAAAAATTTCTAAAGATACTTCAAT
This sequence comes from Elaeis guineensis, assembly GCF_000442705.2. Lineage (NCBI taxonomy): Eukaryota > Viridiplantae > Streptophyta > Magnoliopsida > Arecales > Arecaceae > Elaeis > Elaeis guineensis. The sequence continues at coordinate 12,041,670 of NC_026008.2, read as the reverse complement.
CAGATCGAGGATACAATATCAATGAAAGAAATTTCTCAATTATCTCATAAAATGGCATAGTTTCATATTGAACCCCTCTTAGTACATCTCAACTCAATGAGATATGAAGAGTCAAGGGACTATATGAGATATAGTCTGGTCTATAATAAACTCCACTGATTTATTCATGTTTCTTTAAAGACATGCTTTATTTCCATAAAATTGGATTCTCTCTAAACCTGTTCCTACCACACTATATGAGATATGGGATGGTGAGCACTAAATCTTGATTATTTGAGATTCAAGGATGTCCAGCCTGTGTCTAGGATAGTGGGTGGATATGTTAAAGGATAGGTCTATAAAGCTCATCCTAAAAGAGTTTGGGATATTACTTTCTGAAAGGATCACAATGTGATTGTGATCTGACATGCTATCTTCTTGAAAAATTATTTAACCAAGATGAAGTAGTGGGAGAAAAGTTAAGCTCAATTAGAGTATCTTTGAAGAGCAATGAGCTACAGGACCTTAAGAACCTATTCATCATGAGCCAGTAGACGTATATTCCTCCTCCACGTCGTACACATAGTAGGATCTCCAATCCTCTCAAAAGGTACTCACGTATGCTTAATAGAGGATGTAGAGAAAATTATTTTTCATGGGAGATGGGGAACATAGAGATGATTTCGAAACCTACAATGAGGTGATGTGAGACATCGACTCCAAGAAAGGGATGTGAAATAGCTTTTTTGAGTAGAGATCTTTTGAAGATTTCTATATAGAATAGCCAATGAATTTTACTTCTTGTGATAGGTGATCACAAGGACCACAATACCCTTGGAGTTGGAACATGCATCTCAATGATATGATCAAATTATTTGATCAGATATGAAGAATTATGAATTTTAAAAGGATCAATGGGAGTATCCAATATTGACATCGGTTAATATATAGTTGAATATAGATTTTTCCATGAAAGACATAAAGCGAGGGTCCTAAAGATCTATAGTGATAGATGCAATTGGATACTTGTATTTTCACAGATAAAGTACAGAGACTAGATACTGAAAGAATTCAGCATAAAAATTTTGGAGAGGAGTCTGCTACCCTCTCAAGCATAGTCGTATGCCATATAATGTACTTGAACTGATATAAATAATACTGTGAATGTAATAAGTAGATATCAGTTATATCTAGGCTGAGAGTGCTGGATTGCTGTGAAAATATCCTTAAGCTCTTAAGATCTAAGGATATGTTCTTAATTTAGAGAAGGATCAAAACTAGGAGTGGAAAGATATACTAATTCAGATTTTATGTCTGATATTGATGGTAGAATAACTACATCATAGGGTGTGTTCCTATGTCGATATTTTTAGAAGGGTCCTAAATAATCGATCGACGGAAGCTGAGTACACTGTAGATATGTAAGATATATTCTGATTTTAATATTAGTTGCAGAATTGATTGTCATGCCATCAGATTTCATGACATTACACTGCAAAGATAATGGCGCCATAGCCTTTGCTAAGGAGCCTAGGTCTCACCAGATATCCAAGCACATAAAGTAGCAGAACACGCGACTGCCTCAAGTAGAAATATATAGAGGTGCAGAGAGCAAGCTCCACATATGATGTGGATGACCCACTGATAAGTCACTTAGCTAGCCTAAGACTAAAGTCTGTCTTATGAAAATGGGGCTTGGTACATGACAGATTGGCTTTAGTGCAAGTGGGAGATTGTTGGATGTATGCCCTAGAAGCCAATTTTAGCTGACACATTTCATATCTCTAGGATATAATTTTATATTTATTGGACAGTTATAGTACCATTCATATTTATGTGTCCATGAATCATCCAAGAGATTAATAAGATAATGATATATATTCTCAAAAAGTTGAGAATTTGAGACATATGTCATTGATGGTTGATTCCTAAATTGCTCTTGAAAATAGGATCATCATGGGGATGGTGATTGATCTGGATAGACCAGTACATGGATCGCTTTCTTTGGACAGATGGGCTCGAGTCTGCAGTGTAGAGACACTGGAGTGAGAGTGCAGGTGGTTGGTAGAGAACAACTAGCACTGAGCGTGACCAATACGAGAAGTCACATAGATGTCTGTTCACTCATTAGTGACTTTCTCGATGCTGTAGTTGTATGACTGGTCTTTTGACCTAAGGTGACATTACTACTCATAGTGAGGCTGCTGGAGTTTGACTGACACATCAACATAGGTCTCAAGGAGCTCTTGTAGTGGATGTTGGCGACAGTTGGTCCACTGTAAGAGCGGGGTGTGCATCAAGATGGAATCTATTGACCCTAGTAGAAGGGAGAGGTCCTATGGAATTTAAGAGGCTGAGTCCTTAAGTCTATGGCCATAGTATTATGATTGATGGAAAAGAGTTTCTATAGAGTCACATATGGACTCGAGCTGATTGAATCTATCATATGACCGATGTTGAGGTTTGACGATTCATCCATGACCTGTCATCTGATCGGGACTCACGATATAGGGACTGTATCATATGCTAACTGCACCTAGAGATTAATCTTTTATTCTACTGGGTTGCCACTACATACTGCTAGGTGTCACTGGTGAATTTGAGACTCACAAATATCATCTTGATGATCGATGATCTTTGGTGGGCTGAGTTGGAATTGTTCCAAACTGTTGAAAAGTGTTTCAATGAAAATGTAATAGAGATCACAATATATCTCACTATCAGACAGAATAAAATCTATAGGATCACACACAAAAGAGACTTTTGACTGATTAGATTGTTGAATTATGATTATGAATCATAACAAGATTTGATTATCAATTTGATTGATAATTGATCTAATGCAAATGTTGCATTTTGTAACTCACTAAAGAGTTAGTGAGTTTTAAGAAAATTAATTAGCAATAGGATTGCTAATTGGCTCAATTTGATTGAGCAATGGGGCTTGTATCAAGTTTAATTTGATTGGATTTAATTTGACTCATTGTGGATTTGATTTGATCAACCCTATAGGGTTATAAGATAACCCCAAAAGGACTGGATGATTAAACCCAGTTGAATTAGGATTTGGATTTGATCTAATTTCTAATTAGACTAGGATGTATGTATTTTTAATTGGACTAAGAATATTCATTTTCATGGTGCACCAAATCCTAATGGGATTAGGATTAAAAATTAAGTTTGCCTTAAGCACCAAGAAAGAGTCTAATTGGACTAGGACTCCTCCTCCAATTAGGAGACATCTAATCTAAATTAATTAGGCTCTAAATCAGATTTGAATTTCTATTTATTTGAGTCTAATCTGGTCCTAATATGATTAGGATTTATTGGTATTTTATTGGGATTAAAACAGCCATCTAATGGTAGAGTCCCATATGTTTCAAACTCCTTTATTCCATGTGCCAATAAGGACTCCACGCCACATTCTTTTTGTGTGCCCAAAATAGTCCAAACCCTACCAGATTTTTGATGCCAAAACTCCCTTCTTTTATGCATGTAACAAGCCCCTTAAGACCCCTTTCTACCATGTGAAACCTGGGTGGAAATAATTTTGATATGGGCGGCATCTAAATTGGAAGAGTCCTAATAGTTTTGGAGTCTTTCTTCTATTCAAATTAGGACTTCTTTTGGCCTATTTAAACCAGTGCCTATGGGATGATTTGGGGTGATTTGGGATCAGGTTTGATGCCCAAAAAACAAGGGTGGTGTGCATGGAGAAAAGCAAGGGAGAAGGGGGCGGTGTCCATGGTTTAGGCATGGGGTAAGTTAGAAGAAATCCCTTCTTCCTTACATTGGTTGTTATGACAACCTCTTCTCTATCTATTGTCCATGTTTAGACATGGATGTCTCCTCTTCCCTTTGTCCAAAAGTTGGACAAAATTTTTACATCTCTATTATAGAGATTTGTTGCATGAATTTTAGGAAGAAAAAAGAAGAAAGGGTTCTTCTCATAATCTCTAGCCTAGAGATCAAGATCCTCCTACATCTTCTTGTTCTCTAAGAGTGTCTTAGGAGAAAAAAAGATTTTCAACCATTAAGATGCGATCTCCATAAAAAAATTAGCATCTCGGTGAGATCAAAAGGCTTCTGATCAGATCTAAGTCTCGTATGGATACCCGTAGAGGCTAGACACTTGTGCAGCTAGAAGGGACCTTTGGAAGACATCCATGATCATCTGTTCGCATTGAAGATTGATCCATGTCCAGGTATATTTTATGTTTATTTTTTTTTATTTAATTTTTGTATCTGAATCTTATCTCACATATGATGATCCTGTTATGGTTTGAATATATGATCTTATGCATACTTAGATTAAATTAGATTTAATCTAAAAATTTTTAAAATTTCACTGCGTACTTGTTTTGTAAAATCATGCATGCATGAAACCATAAAACTCCAACAATAGAATGTTTTTGTAATTTATCTTCCAAACTCATGTAATTGACATTAATATTATTAATAAAATAAGATTTTTGATTCATTATATGCTGCATCTTATTAATTTTAAGATTATAACGAACCCCATAGGTCTGGACAATGGTTTTAGGGCTGTGATGAGATCATGTCAGTGAGATTTAATTTCTTGATAGCCCTAACTTAAAATATTTCTAGTCATTGGTATATTAAGTCAGGGATCAATAATATCTGTAAGGCTGGCATGTCCCATGTATGCTCAGAAATGAGGGTGGTGGATCTCACTCCCACTTGTGTGGTGACACTAATACAAGGATATGGGTGCTCATTAGAAAATGAGTTCACTGAATTAACCTACGAGAAAATATCAGATGGAGTCTTATTTACATGTCAACTAATGATTCTCTAGTGGGAGTTGTGTAAGTGATCTTTTGATCTGAGGTCATCATGGTACCTTGTGTACCTAGCTCAATATTTTAGTTCACTACCTAAATTGATTCTCTGATCCTTGTGTGGGGTGTTCTGGATAGGGTAAAGTATGTATGAAGATTGTGAGTGATCAATAAGGGATCAGTCACTCCTAATAAGGGGAGCGAACATCCTATGTGATCTCATAGGATGGTGATTCTAGAAGTCTTTGGCCAAAACAGGATGATAATTAGAAAAGTATTTCTAGTGTATCATCAACTAAATTATCATCTTCAAATCGAGATACATAAGGATAAGTGATTGAGTTTGACATATTTTCATACCCACAGCTCATCTGGGATGTTGTTTGACTGAAGGATTGAATTACACGGGAACTTACTATTGAAGGATATTTTGATAATTTTTTATCAAAATTTTAAATCTTTCAGATAGTCATGACATATTACTAGATGTTAATCTTAACTTGTGAGCTCATCAAAATTGAAAGAATTTGATTTTGAAATCAATTTGGAAGAGTCCAAGTTGATTGGGACTCTTCGGGTGACCTAATAAAAAATAAAAGCTGCCCACCTCAATTTGGCATGTGAAATGGAGAGTCTTTCTTAAAAAAGAATTTTAATTATACGCGTTGCTTTTATTTCTCAGCCAGATATCCTATGATTTAATGCCAATTTAATGTGAAATTTTTATGGCACATAGAAAGAGAAGAGTCCTTCTGCTACAATCATCTGATGTGCTAAAAATTGTACACAATAAATTTATTCATCACGTAAGAAGTTGGAGCACCAAAGGTTGGCACCCCTTCATCCCTTGTGATGTCCCTTGGTCCCCTACTTATAAGGGATGCCCCACATGGTTTCCTATTATGATTTTGGGCTGAAAGATGGATGTGGTAATCATAGGAAAATTTCTAAAAAAAAATTGAGAAAAAGATAAGGGAAAATTGAGTGGCAAAAGTTGCAAGTTAGGTGGTGAGATTTTTAGCAAGTGTTGCTAATGTGCCCTAGGGTTTGGCTTTTCCATATGTTAGAGCCAAAAATCAAATCTTAGGTTGTAAGACATCTAAAGAGTTTCTTCTTGGTGTCGTTCTGGTGGTAAATTTGGAAGCAACTAGGCTTTGGTGCAATCGTACCATGAGTTCAAAGCCAGCAGTGTTCTTAAGAAGATAGGGCTGCAGCAGCACATCGGTTGGGAAGGATCTTGGCCAACTTCTTTGTGGATCACCATTGGAGAACTTTTACTTTGAAGTCTTATAGAGAACACCAATATCTTATTTTTTTATTTTGATGAAAGTATAAAATTTTATCTCTTTGCATGCTTGATTTTGCTTTGATCGATATCGGCAAGGTGATTCTAGGGTTTAGATTCTGGTTCGATAGTTTTATTTAATAAAGCTATTGATTTATATGATTTTAAAATTTTAAAAATTACTTTTCACTATGTGGTTAGAATCTAATAGTGGTATCAGAGCCACCCTTGTCTAATTCGATCCAACAAGTGCAAAATAGTAGCATAGAATCGTTCTTGTGTATTTCCTACCAAAAATTTTGCATTGAATTTTAGCATCAATCCTTTAAACTCAAAAATTATTTTTGACTTTATATATATCATGATGTTAAATTTTAATTATTAAATTATGAATTTATGATAATTTTGAAATTTATATTATCATGGTAGTATGATGCTTATATCGATGCATGGTTAAGGGTGTTATGCATGCCTAATGTGATTAGGGTTTGCTATATTTCTTCGATATGCTTGTCATATATTTTTATCTCAATTGCACCCTTATATGATTTTGACATGATTATATGATTGCAATTATGAATAGTAGAAGCATGTCAAATTGCATAATTTGTAGTGTACATTATATGTAGTCATAGTTAGGATATGCTGAGATCAGTTCAAACACTCTCTTAAAAATTATATTAAGTTGTAATATCGGGATTCACTTTTAAATCAAAAGTCAAATTTATTTGATCAATTGGTATCTAAAAAAGTATGAAAGGTGATTTTTTAATTAGGTCCGTATGCTGGCCTGGCCAACTCTGTTGGTGGCTAAGAAAAGCTACGGGGAGCCTCCCACCTACTTACCTAGCCAATTTGGTCTTATTGAATTTTAGATTTAGATTGATTAGTGATGTAGACACTACAAGGGCCTTCTTTCAAATTTGGTTGATAGAGTATGTCAAAATCTTAGTGAGCTTATTGTGCTATCCACAAGACTTACTATAACAATTGACATGATGTTGATCAAGTGCATATTGATGTTTATGGCATATTTTAATAGTGTTACTTTGTTGTGCTATCCACAAGGGCAGAATTGTTTAAGTATAACCATATGGGATTGAAGGGTCAACTTAACTAGAACACTATAGTTTGTTGTGCTATCCATAAGACTATATGTGATCTAGAGATCAGAGTGAAAGATGTTGAGAATTATAAAGGTACAATTGGTAAAGAGTTACTTACTCTTGAACTCATGAATACTTGTTGTGCTATCCACAAGGTATTTGTGAGGAATAGGAATCTCAACCCCACTAAGAGACATTAGTATGTTTCTCAATTTTCATATTTGAGGGGTATGAAGTTTGATAAAATAGTGGGAGATACAATTAGATAAAAATCATAGTCTAGTTGTTCTTGTCCTCATGAGTTATCCACTTATATTATATTCTCATTATTGTAAATTAACTACACATATGGCATCCTCACTGTCACTTAGAAGTATCCTAGATGCAAACAAGTTGACTGGACCTAACTATGTCGACTAGTTAAGGAACTTGAGAATTGTTCTCACTCAGGAGAAAGTTTCCTACATTTTGGATACACCTGCTCCAGATTCTCTTAGGAAAGATGCTTCTGAAGAGGATAGCGCTGCATATAGGATAGTGTGACTATCAAATGCATCATGCTTGCCTCCATGAGCAATGAGCTCCAGAGGCAGCATAAGGACATGGACATTTTGTCTATACTTTTTAATCTTAAGGAATTATATGAAGAACAAAGTAGAACTGCTCGATATGAGATATCAAAGTAGTTGTTCTGTGCTCGCATGACTGAAGGCACCTCCGTGGAAAATTATGTTCTGAAGATGATTGATTTGATCACTCATCTGGAACAATTGGACCTTGCTATGGATGGTGAACTGAGCCAGGATTTAATCCTGCAGTCTCTTCCTAACTCTTTTTCTTAGTTTGTTATTAATTATCATATGAACAAACTGAATAGTAGCCTGTCTAAGCTGTTAAATATGTTGAAAATAGCAGAGGGCCATTTCAAGGATGAAAATGCTTAGATCCTTCATGTTGACAAGATCAACAAGAAGATGGCAAAGAAAGGTTCTGAGAAAATGCTGAACCCTAAGGCTAGCATCTCCAAGAAAAAGATGAAGAAGGTCTTCACCAAAGGTACTTGTTATCACTGTGGTAAAGAGGGCCACTGGAAGAGGAATTATAAGGAGTACCTTGCAATCGTGAAATTGACAAACATTGCTAAAGGTTTGTATATGATATAAACTAATTTATCATTAAGTACTTCATTTTTAGATTCTTGGGTGTTAGATACCGCCTGTGGCTCATACCTTTGTAAATTATTGTAGGGTCTACAGGAAGTAAGGAATCTGAATAAAGTTGACTTCGAGCTGTTCGGTGCTAGTGGAGAGTCCACTAAGGCTGAAGCTGTAGGAACTAGGATTTTGAAGTTGTCTTCGGGCAAAATTTTGAAACTGAAGACTTGTTATTATATTTTTGATATTATTAAAAATATTATTTCTTTACCATTGTTATTGGAACAAGATTTTGAAATAATTGCAAAGAACAATGATTGGTCTATATATTTTTCTAACGAATATTATGAAAGTGCTTTTATTGATAATGGTCTTTTGTTTCTTTTACTTAATGATAATGTGCTTCATGTTGAAAATATGAAAAAAAAAGAGAGAGGATATAAATATCATATACCTCTGGCACTACTGACTTGGACATATAAATGAGTCAAGGATTAACAAGTTTTACAAAGATAATTTCTTTGATCCTTATGATTATGAATCATATAGAACTTATTGTTAGGAAATGTGTCCCAAAGCCAATCATTAGACGATTATGCTCATCTTGTAAACAGTATATGAATTTTTATTAATAAAAATTATTTGATATTTTTATTATAAATTAACCATCTTTGAACTCCTGTGTTGTAATAAAGTCCTTAGGACTATATATATTAATCGACAAAGGAGGATTTATCGTTAAGTCCTTAAAATTATTCACAACCAAATGATATGCTATTATTAGGATGATAACGATATCAAGTGTAGGTCGTGGTGTGCCATATGAGTTGTTTGTTCTCTTAATCAAGGAGTGTGGAGATACTGTTATGGCATGTAGATGGAATGTAGGAGTATATTGGCATTGAACGTGACCATATGTCGAGCACTCTACTGTCAAGAGTAGCTTATGAAGGGTATGGGTATAAGTGTCCCTCTGACCTGAGACCACCATAGTGACTTATAAACAACTCACTATTCTTTAGTATTAGACTATCTGAGTTTCTAATTTAGTGACAGAAGGATACTAGGTGCAGTCAAGTACTTATCAAGTTGGTGTGTGAGTCAAGATGGAAAGGACCCCTCTGAATTGGTAGGAGATATGCATCAGTGTATTTTAATTAGCAAAATCTTGACCAGGATAATCCATGAGATAGATTTGAAAGGATAAAATACAATGTGGTCGATTTAATTAGGGTTAACAGTTAAATCTTAAGTCACCTTGAGCATTTGGATCAAAGGAATTAATTATACGGTAACCATATGTCAGTAGATTCTAGAAGGTTGCTTTGCAACACTTCGACCCATCCGATCGTCGGGTCATCATTGCTAGATGATTACATCAATTGGTATAGAAAATTATTTTTATGCTATCGGCTTAGGTTCAAATCTATGGGGTTACATGCATTAAAAGATTTGGTCAGATCTGATAGCTGAAGAGTGTAATTGGATTGTGACTCTGGTGAAGTATCCTACTTGGATTAGGACTCTGTGAGAGAGTCCCATTGGGACTGGGACTCTACCAATTATAAAGAATTAATTAGTAATTAGATTACTAAATTGACTCAATTTGATTGAGTAAAGACCTTTGGAATAAGTCTAATTGAATTAGATTCAGTTCGACTCAGATTGGAATTGATATGATCAAATCTGATTACAAGAGAAATTTGATCCTGATTCGATCAGGGTTTGGACTCGGCTAATTCATAATTGGGTTAGAAATTTGATGAGATATTTAAATTTTTAATTGGATTAGATTCATTTCTATCGATCGTTTCAATTCAAATTTGATTTGGATTAGAATTGAATTAGAAATGAAGAGTCCAAGTCAGACTAGGACTCTATCCTTATCTTTTACGCCACATCTGGATCCATGCCAAGTTCTCCATGCCTAATTGGATTTGGATTGTGATTTTTAACATCATGAGAGAGGATCCAATAAGGACGGTTGGTTGTAGTTGATGAGTCATAATATTATCTCTTGCCTAATTTAAATGCGATCCAAATTAGAGATAAGATGTAGACTAGGAAAGAGATTTTTTGTATATGGTATATTATTAGAGCCATATTATTTTTTTTAATTTTTCTTAAGGAATCTTTTGCATGTAAGACACCAAATTTATTTTTCATGTCTTAATAATTTTTTTGAAATTTTTGGGGACACCAAAAAGGAGTTTTGGCATTGATTCAATGCATCCTTTCTTGGAAAATCCTAATTCCTAGTCTTTAAAAAGGGGACCCCTCTCTTGGACATCCCATGATCAATTCTCTTGTAGATTTTTTATTTTTAGAGTCTCTTTTCCTCCTCTTCTCTTCCTCTTCCAGATCTCCTATCACTTTGGAGTATCCAAGGTACTTGTAGAAGAAGAAAGAGGTCAGCTGTCGAAGTTGTTCGCAGACTAGCATCTTCAAGCCCCTGATCTATGTCAGTCTTCATGTGGATTTTTCTATAGAGGCCAGACAACTTTGTGTGGCTATAAGTGACCTGAAGAATACCATCTCCAACCATTGGATTAGAGGAGATCAAGATTAAAATTTGTTTGATAATGATCTCTAACTTATTTTGATTCCTATGGTAGATCTAATAGTTAGATCTAGAATTTCAGCATCGATGAGATCGATGTGATTTTTATTTTCAGATCTAAAGCATATATTTTTTATATCAAAAATTTTGATATAGTAGTCTAAGATTAAATCTTATACATGTGATTAGGATTAAATTATTTACTCTATTATTTTCACTGCATAAAATTTTTTTAATTGAATGTACTGCACTACCGCAAATTTTTTTTAACTAGTATCAAAGCTAGGTTGTTTAGATATGAATTAATATGACTTTAGATCTAATTTTTTATTATTAGATCTAATTATTTATGATTTATATTAGATCTAAATTAGTTTATTTTCAGATCTGATTATTATTTATTTATATTAGATGTTCTGAGAGCAAAGTAATTGGATTGGGTAATCACCAGGCCATCAGATCATAGGAGCAAGTAGGGTTTCATGATCCTCTCATCCTATTCAATGGGGAGCTCTTCATGGCATGCAGGGGTGCCACTGTGAGGTCCTATGAAGAAGAAAGCAAAAAGAGAAAACTTACTTTCTTACAAAATCCTAGATCTTGAAACCCTAGGTGTTGTTGTATGGGATGCAAGTTGTGAAGATAGTTAGTTACATTTAATCTTATTTAGTTAAAATTATTTTGATCTAAAATTATAAAAAATTTAGATTTGATCTAAAAGATTTTATAACTTGATGTAAAAAGTTTACATAAAAAATTATTTTCAAAACTTTAACCATGTTGATACAAAACTTAATTGAGAAATAAGTATTAAGTTGATTGGATCTAGAATTATGATTTAAATCTAATGATATTGCATAAAATATGGGGCATGGGTTAGCTCAAATCAGGTCATTTTCTTTAATTGGGTTAGACCTAAGGTTAGAATCAAAGATTTGATTGACCATGTAAAAAGATTGATTAAGTCTAACCAAATATTGAATTAAATTAGTCAGGATTTCTTTAGTACAATAGTTGTAGATGGTCAAGTCCATATCTTTGATTAGACCAAATGGACCTTTATTGTGGCTCAGTAGTTGAACTCAAACTATTAGGTTGGTTAAATCAAAACTAGTTAACTAATTGGTGTCTAAGGTAAGTTTGACATTTCGATCGGTGATTTTTAATTGGGAGCAGCTTACCTGACCATTTCGATGGTGTCTAAGGCAAGCTTAGCAGACCCTCCCATTGATCTCACTTATCTGGTCAATTTGGTAAACTAGATTTTGATTAGATCGTTAAGTAATTTGAGTTAGCCCATGCCATTAAGGTTGATTAGTGTGATTGATCTAGGTGCCAATTCAATCAGCATGACCTAACCCGATTCAGTGACTTGGTGAAGTCAGTGGGAAAATTATGGTCTACTGATTGATCTTTTCTTCTCTTCTCTCTTCTCTAAATCGATTAAATCCTCTAAATTATTAGGTACTTAAAATGAGCTGGTTATGGTGATAACTAGATCATAGCCTCCCATTAAGGTGAGTGATAATGGGTCAATTATTTCTAATTGACATTGCAGGTGCCATCCATCTGATGTTCTCTCTAAATGATGGAATTATCATTCATCATATGATGACTCTGATGAACTATCTGATGATGGTAGGATTGATCGAGCCATGCTCGGGCCTAATCACTCATTAGGTAGAATCACTGAGTAGGTTCATGTTAATGGTTTGACCTAACCAAAATTTTCAATGGAGGCCCATCGCCTACTGAAATGAAATCTGGAGCTAAATTAAATACTAGAAGTTATTTGAAGAAATAATTAGTTAAGAACCTACCCATAGGTGCATATGGGTTGATCGAGCCATCCTCGGACCTATATGTAATCTATGTGGATTCTAGTACCTGCTAAGAAATTACGGTAATTCCTTGAATTGGAGGTAAAGGCTATCAATTCGTATAAAATAGTGGGAGGACCTTTAGACTAAAATCCAAATCTTTAGGATTAATAAATTCATATACTAATTAGGCTTTGTTCTTTCTTTGTATGTGCAGATATGGCCTCAAACTTGTCACTCTGATCACTGTTGGACAGTAAAAAGCTTATAGGATCAAATTTTGATAATTGGTATTAGAAATTAAAGATTGTCTTAGAGCATGAGCAGATCCTTTATGTGATAATAGATCCGGCACTTAAGGAGCCTGCTCCTAATGCCCGAGGAGCATTCCGAGACACTTATTTGAAGTGGCTCAACGACCACACCATGGTTCGTTACATCATGCGGGCCTCCATGAACGACGAGTTCAGTCAAAAATTTGAAGAAGCTCAGCCAGAGGAAATGCTTCAAGTGTTGAGGGATTCCTTTGGTACTCCTAACGATATTGAGCGGCACAAGACTAGTTGCATCATTTTCAATATCTGGATGAGGGAGGGTGCATCTATTATCGATGATGTATTGTACATCATCAAGTAGATTGAAAAATTGAGCAAACTCGGCTTTCCTTTGCATGAATAGTTGGAGAAAGATGCGATCCTGAACTCTCTTCTCAAGTCCTACCTATCGTTCCTTAGTCATTTCAGAATGACGAAGCCTGTAGTCAACTACCATGATCTGTTGGGGTTGCTACAGTCTTTTGAGAAAGATCACCAACTCCATAAGAAGACAGTAAATCTAATGGGAGGATCTTCTCTCTTATAGATATAATGACTTGGGTATTGGATACTGGAAGCCCTATTCATATTTGCAATTCATTACAGGGTCTTCAGGTCACTAGAAGATTTGGAGAAGGTGAGAGATTCCTGAATGTTGGAGATGGAAGATCAATTCCAATTCTAGCTTTAGGAATCATCAAGCTTGTATTCGAGTCTCAGTATATTGTTCTTAATGAGTGTCATTACTATCCTAGTATTTTTTTAAAATATTATTTTTGTAGGCCTTTTGGCTAATTCAAATTATAAAATATCAATAACGAAAAATTTTTGTGATATCATTTTGAATGGTGTTACAATTTTACGTGGATAGTTGAACAATGATATCTATATTGTATCTAAGCCTAATATAATGTACATTTCAAATAAACGCTCTAGAATAGATGATGTCACAATGCCTACTTTTGGCATTGTAGGCTAGGTCATATCAACAAGAATAGGATGAGCAGGTTGGCTCAAAAAAGAATTCTTGATAAATATAATTATGAATCGTTACCTACCTATGAGTCTTGTTTGCTTGGAAAGTTGACCAAGTCACCTTTTACTGGAAAAGGTGAACGAGCCAGTGATGTAATGGGTCTGATACATACCGATGTATGTGGACCCATGAGCACATGTGCCAGAGGAGGGTATAGCTACTTCATCACGTTCACAAATGACCTATCTAGGTATGGGTACGTATGCTTAATGAAACACAAGTCCGAATCGTTTGAAATGTTCAAATAGTTCCGTAATGAAGTAGAGAAATAAACTGAAAAAAGTATTAAAATTCTTCGATCTAACCGAGAAGGTGAATACCTATCCAGTAAATTTCTGACATATCTAGGAGAGAATGAGATTCTCTCCCAATGGACCCCTCCAGGGACACCATAGCATAATGACGTCTCAGAAAGGAAGAATCGAACCTTGTTGAATATGGTTCGGTCTATGATGAGATTTGTAACTCCGTCGATCTCTTTTTGGAGATATGCACTTGAAATAGCCTGTCTTGTGCTCAATAATGTTTCGAGCAAGTTAGTTAGTAAGACACCATATGAGATATGGTCAGGACGTAGGCCGAACCTCTCTTACTTTAGAATCTGTAGGTGTCCAACTTTTGTTAAATGATTATAAATTGACAAGCTCAGTCCTAAGTTCGATAAGTGTAATTTCATAGGGTACCCCAAGGAAATGAGGGGATATTACTTTTACCCCCTTGCTAAACAAAAGGTGTTTGTCAGTGGTGAGGCATATTTTTTGAGAAAAAAACTTCTTAATGAAGGAATAAGTACATCTAAAATTGAGCTTGATCAAGTTCGACAGGTAGAAAAACCAACACCAATGATTGAATCTGAACCAAATTTGATGAGATCAAACCTGGAGCTCAATGAACAAACATCCTTAAGACGATCCAGTAGAGTACCACATCAGTCGGATAGATACTTAGGTTTCTTGGTCCAAGATGGGGATCCTGTCGAACTCGATGAGAATGATGAGGATCCGATCACCTACATAAATGCAATGCAGAGATCTGACTCTGATAAATGGCTTAAAACCATAAGATCCAAAATAGAGTCCATGAAGGTCAATGATGTATGGACATTTGTTGACTCACCTGAAGGGGTAAAGTCCATAGGGTGTAAGTGGGTCTTCAAGAGGAAAAGGGGTGTAGACAAGAAGGTAGAGACCTATAAAGCCCATTTGGTTGTCAAGGATTATCGTTAGCATTATGATGTTGACTATGACGAGATATTTTTTCTTGTAGTAATGCTGAAATCTATTCAGATCATGTTTGCGATAGCAGCATATTTGGACTATGAAGTCTAGCAAATGGATGTGAAGACAGCTTTTCTAAATGGAGAGCTGAATGAAGAGGTGTATATGATACAACCTAAAAGGTTCATATCCACAGATGAGTTCAAAGTGTGCAAGCTTCAAAGATCCATTTATAGATTGAAGCAAGCATCTCAGAGTCAGAATATATGTTTTGATAAGATGATCAGAACGTATGGCTTCGTTAGGAATGGAGAGGAACCCTACATATATAAGTAGGCAAATGGTTTGATAATTATATTTCTTATGTTATATGTGGATGATATTCTCTTAATCAAGAATGATGTTCCTGCATTACAGTAAATAAAAGTGTGGCTGTCATCACAATTCTCCATAAATGATCTGAGAGAAACAGCCTACATCCTAGGGATGAAGATCTATAAGAATAGATCTAAGAGGCTACTCAGGCTCTCTCAATCCACGTATATAGATACTATGCTGAAATGGTTTAGTATGGAGAATTTTAGGAAAAGCTATCTTCCGATAGGTCAAAAAAATTTTCTTTCGAAAGAACTCCTCAAGAGAGAGAGCATATGAGTAGAGTTTCATATACTTCGACAGTGGGTTCTATTATGTACGCCATGACATGTACGAGACCAGATATGGCATACTCATTAGGGGTAGTGAGTAGATACTAGTCTGATCCAGAAGAAAACCACTGAAAGATCGTAAAAATTATTCTTAAGTATTTAAGAAATACTAAAGACTAGTGGCTTGTGTATGGTGAAACTGACTTGAAAATTATGGAGTTTACCGACTCCAGCTTTCAGTCAGATCATGACGATAGTAAGAGTATGTTGGGTTATATTTTTATCCTAAATGATGGAGCAATCTGCTTAAAAAATTCCAAGCAGAATACTACGGTAGACTCTGTTTGCGAAGCAGAGTATATCGTGGCATCTGATGCTGCGAAGGAAGCTGTATGGTTGTGAAAGTTCATCAGCGAGCACGTAGTGGCACCCTCTATTGATGGCCCTATCTTGTTATACTGCGACAATCCTGGAGCCATTACTCAAACTAAGGAGCCGAGATCCCATCAACGCACCAAATATATTCTGCACCGTTATCACCTTATCCGAGAGATCGTGGATCGAGGTGACGTCGACCTTCAGAAGATCGATGGAAGGAAGAACCTGGCCGACCCATTTATTAAAGCTCTCAGAATCAAGGAGTTTGATGATCACAAATCCAAGATGGATATACGATACTATACCGATTGGCTTTAGTCTAAGTAGGAGTTGTTGGAAAATATGTCCCAAAGCCAATCATTAGATGATTGTGCTCATCTTGTAAACTGTATATGAATTTTTATTAATAAAAATTATTTGGTATTTTTATTATAACTTGACAATCTTTGAACTCCTATGTTGTAATGAAGTGCTTAGGACTATATATATTAATTGACAAAGAAGGATTTGTCATTAAGTCCTTAAAATTATTCGCGACCAAATGATACGCTATTACTAGGACGGTAGTTATATCAAGTGTAGGTCGTTATGTGCTATATAAGTTGGTTGTCCTCTTAACCAAGGAGTGTAGAGATACTGTTATGGTATGCAGATGGAATGTAGGTGTGCATTCGCATCGAACATGATCATGTGCCGAGCATTCTGCTGTCAAGAGTAGCATATGAAGGGTATGGGTATAAGTATCCCTCCGACCTAAGACCATCATGGTAACTTGTAAGCAACTCACTGTACTTTAGTACCAAACTATCTGAGTTTCTAACTTAGTGACGGAAGGATACTAGATGCAGTCAAATACTTATCAAATCGATGTGTGAGTCAAGATAGAATTGACCCCTTTGAATTGGTAGGAGATATGCATCAGTATATTTTAATTTAGCAAAACCTTGGTCAGGATAATCCATGAGATAGATTTGAAAGGTTGAAATACAATGTAGTCGACTTAATTAGGGTTAACAGTTAAACCCTAAGTCACCTTGAGTATTTGGGTCAAAGGGATGAATTATACAGTAACCATATGCCAGTAGGTTCTAGAAGGTTACTTTGCCATACTTCAACCCGTCTGGTCATCGGGTCATCATTGCTAGATGGTTACATCGATTGATATAGAAAGTTATTTCTATGCTATCGACTTATGTTTGAACTTATGGGGTCATACGTATTAGAAGATTTGGTCAGATCTGATAGCTGAAAAGTCCAATTGGATTGTGACTCTAGTGAAGAGTCCTACTTGGACTAAAACTCTATGGGAGAGTCCCACTAGGACTAGGACTCTACCATTTATTTAGAATTAAATAGTAATTAGATTACTAAATTGACTCAATTTGATTGAGTAAAGAGCTTTGGAACAAATCTAATTGAATTAGATTTAGTTCGACTCAGATTAGGATTGATATGATCAAACTCGATTACAAGAAAAATTTGATCCAGATTTGATCAAGGTTTGGACTCGACTAATTCTTAATTAGATTAAAAATTTGATAAGATATTTATATTTTTAATTAGATTAGATTCATTTCTATCAGTGGTTTCAATCCAAATTTGATTTGGATTAGAATTGAATTAGAAATAAAGAGTTCAAGTCAGACTAGGACTCTATCCTTATCTTTTGTGCTACATGTGGATCCATGCCAATTTCTCCATGCCTAATTGGATTTGGGTTGTAATTTTTGGTATCATGAGAAAGGATCCAATAAGGATGGTCAGCTATGGCTGATGAGTCATAATATTATCTCTTGTCTAATTTGAATGCGATCCGAATTAAAGATAACATGTAGATTAGGAAAAAAAATTTTCGTATATGGTATATTTTTGGAGACATATTATTTTTTTTTCTTATTTTTCTTAAGAAATCCTAGCATGTGAGACTTTAAATTTCTTCTCCACATCTTAATATTTTTTTTGAAATTTTTGGGGATGCCAAAAAGGGGTTTTGGCATTGATTCAATGCATCCTTTCTTAGAAAGTCCTAATTCCTAGTCTATAGAAAGGGGACCCCTCTCTTGGACATCCCATGATCAATTTTCTTATAAATTTTTTATTTTTAGAGCCTCTTCTCCTCCTCCTCTCTTCCTCCTCTAAATCTTCTATTACTTTGAAGTGTTCAAGGTGCTTGTAGAAGAAGGAAGAGGTCAGCTGTTGAAGTTGTTCGTAGACTAGCATCGTCGAGCCCCAGATCTGCACCAGTCTTTGCGTGGATTTTTCTATAGAGGCCAGATGACTTTGTGTGGCTATGAGTGATCTGAGATACACCCTCTCCAACTATTGGATCAAAGGAGATCAAGATCAAAATTTATTTGGTAACAATCTCTAACTTATTTTGATTCCTATGGTAGATCTAATAGTTAGATCTAGAATTTTAGCATCGATGAGATCGATGTGATTTTTATTTTCAGATCTAAAGTATATATTTTTTATATCAAAGATCTTAATGTGATAGTCTAAGATTAGATCTTATACATGTAATTAATATTAAATTATTTAATCTATTATTTTTGCTACATAAATTTTTTTTAATTGCATGTACTGCACTACCGTAAATTTTCTTCACTTATGAATCTTGCCTCATGGGAAAAATGATCAAGACTCTATTTACTGGATATAGAGAAAGGATGAGTGACATTTTGGACTTTGTACATACTGATGTTTGTGGTCTAATATCGACCCAAGCCAGAGATAGATACTCATACTTCATCACATTTATTGATGATATGTTAAGATTTGGATATGTGTATTTGATGAAATAAAAATATGAAGCCTTTGAGAAATTTAAAGAGTATCAAAGAATGGTGGAAAAATAAATTGGTAAAAGTATTAAAACTCTTCGATCGGATCAAGGAAGAGAATACTTGTCTAGTGAGTTTCTCGATTATTTGAAATAAAATAGAATACTCTCTTAATGGACATCTCCTTATACTCCACAATTTAATAGAATTATAGAGAAGAGAAATCACACCTTATTAAATATAGTGCGGCCTATGATGTGTTTCACAGATCTTCTGATATCCTTTTGGAGATACGTCCTCGAGGCTACAGCATATGTTTTAAATAAAATGCCTTCAAAATATATTTCTAGCACTCCATATGAAATATAGAAAAGAAAAATATTCAATCTTAAGCATCTTAAGATTTGGGGTTGTCCAGCTTATATAAAAAAAGTTGATGGACATAAGCTAGATGCTAGATTAAAAAAGTACAAGTTTGTAGGTTATCCCAAAGCGAGTATAGGATACTACTTCTATAACCCTACACAACAAAAGGTGTTTGTTGATAGGCATGCCATTTTCTTGGAGAAAGGATTTATCCAAAAAGGAGGCAGTGGGAGGTCTGTTGAACTTGAGGAAGTTCAAAACCTATAATCTATCTAAGATTCACTAAATAGTTCTCAACCAGATGTGCCCATGGTTGAGGCACAGTCACTACACACACATCCTCTCCGAAGGTCGAGTAGAGTGCGTAATGTACCACTGAGGTATGGGTTTGTCATTAAGAATGACAACACAACCCACATCATTAAGAATGATGATCCCATGACCTATTCGAAAGCTATCATGAGTAGTGACTCTGACAAGTGGCTCAATGCCATGAATTCCAAAATAGACTCTATATATGCCAACCAAGTATGGACTTTGGTTGATACACCTTAAGGTGTGACCCCAATGGGTTGCAAATGAGTCTTCAAAAAGAAGATTGGAGCAGATGGCCAGGTAGAGTCCTATAAGGCCAGGCTTGTGGCAAAATATTTCAGAAAAAAATAAGGTGTTGATTATGAAGAAACTTTTTCATCGGTAGACATACTCAAGTCTATTCGGATAATATTTGCTATTGCAGTATACCATGACTATGAGATCTGACAGATAGACGTCAAGATTGCCTTCCTTAACAAAAACCTTGAGGAAGAAGTCTATATGACTCAGCCAGAAAAATTTGTCTCAAATGGGAGAGCAAATCAGGTATGCAAGCTAAATAGATTCATTTATGGATTAAAGCAAGCATCGAGAAGCTGGAACATCCATTTTGATGAGACAGTCAAATCGTTTGGCTTTATCAAAAATATGGATGAACCTTGTATGTACAGGAAGACTAATGGGAGTACTATTATCTTCTTAATTTTGTATGTGGACGACATACTGCTCATTGAGAATGATATCCCGATATTGTAATCAATCAAAACTTGGCTATCACAAAAATTTTCTTTGAAAGACTTAGGTGAAGCATCCTATATACTTGGTATAAAGATCTATAAGGATAGATCAAAAAAGATGCTAGGCTTTTTCCAGTCTAGGCATATTAACCTTGTGTTGAAGAGGTTCAACATGGAGGGAAGTAAAAGAGGTTACATGCCCATAAGTTATGGCATACAACTCTCCAAGAAGATATCTCCTAAGACACCTGAAGAAAGAAATAGAATGAGTTCTATTCCTTATACTTCGACAGTAGGATCAATAATGTATGCTATGTTGTATACCAGGCCTGATGTGGCTTATGTCTTAGGCATTGTAAATAGATTTCAAGCTGATCTCGGGGAGGATCATTGGAAAGCTGTGAAAAATATACACAAGTACTTGAGAAGGACTAGAGATATTTTTCTGATATATGATAGGTCTGATTTAAAACTGAAAGGTTACACTGATTTTAATTTTTATTCTAATCCGGATGATAGCAAATCTATATCTGGGTATGTGTTTACCTTGTATGATGGTGTAGTAAGTTAAAAAAATTTCAAACAGCAAACTATTACTGATTCGGTCACTAAGGCTGAGTATATTGCTGCAAGTGAGGCTGCTAAAGAGGCCATTTGGATGAAAAAATTCATCACAGAATTGGATATGGTTCTGAAGATTGAACAATTAGTGTCTCTTTATTGTGACAATACTGGGGCAACTGCTTAAGCCAAAGAACCAAGGTCTCATTATAAATCCAAGCACATCCTAAGATGGTTCCACCTCGTTCAGGAGATAGTCGAAAGACACGATGTGATCGTGGAGTGAGTTGACACCAAGAACACTATAGTGGACCCGTTCACTAAGGCTTTGTCAATGTAGCAGTTTGACCACCATCTTGATAGCATGGGTATCAAGTATAGGGGCGATTGGCTTTAGTACAAGTGAGAGATTGAAAGAATAATGCCCGATAAACCAATCGCATATGGGATGCGATAGGATATTTTTATAATTTATCTTTCAAAATTATATAATTGATATTAATATTATTAATAAAATAAGTATTTTTGATTCATTATATGTTGCATCTTATTAATTTTAAGATTATAAAGAACCCCATAGGTCTGGATAAATAGTTTTAGGGCCATGATGAGATCACGCCAGTGAGACCAAATTTCTTGATAGCCCTAACCTAAAATATTTTTAGTCATTGGTATATTGAGTCGGGGATTAATGATACCAGTAAGACTAGCATGTCTTATGTATGCTCAGAAATGAGGGTGGTTGATCTTACAATCACTTATGTGGTGACACTAATACAAAGATATGGGTGCTGATTAGAGAATAAGTTCACTGAATTGACCTACGAGAGAATATCAAATAGAGTCTTATTTATATGTCAACTGATGATTCTCTAGTGGGAGTTGTGTAAGTGATCTTTTGACCTGAGGTCACCATGGTACTTTGTGTACATGGATCCATATTTTGGTTCACTACCTAACTTGATTCTCTGATCCTTGTATGGGATGTTCTGGATATGGTAAACTATGCATGAAGGTTGTAAGTGATCAATAAGAGATCAATCACTCCTAATAAGGGGAGCGAACATCCTATGTGATCTCATAGAACGGTGATTCTGAAAGTCTTTGACCAAAGTAGGGGGATAATTAGAAAAGTATTTCTATTGTATCATCAACTAAATCATCACCTTCAGATGAAGGTACATAAAGATAAGTGATTGAGTTTAACATATTTTCATATCCACAACTCATTTGGGATATTGTTTGACTGAAGATTGAATTATACGGAAATTTGCCATCGAAGGATATTTTAATAATTTTTTATCAAAATTTTAAATCTTTCGAATAGTCTTGATACATTGCTAGACATCAATATTGACTTGTGGGCTTATTAGAATTAAAAGAATTTATTTCTGAAATCAATTTGGAAGAGTCCAAGTTGATGAGACTCTTCGGATGACCTAATCTCATCGGATTAGGGTTACATCAAAAGTCTGGATCCACTGCTGGCTAAATTTGGAATCCAATGGATCACACACTTTGGTATTTGGTCTTGGTCTGATCTGATTAGAGTTTAATATAAATTTTATAGATTAATTTGATATGCTAGCATATTATATTAACCCAAGTTTCTAAATTGGCTCAGTTCAAAGTACCAATTACCTTTGACCTAATGAGATTGGATCAATTTGGATTGGATCCTTATCCAACTTAAACCAGTTTTAAGTTGAGAAAGACTCCTCTATGCCCACTAGAAGTCATAGCAAAAAATAAATGCCGCCCACCTCAATTTGGCATGTGAAATGAAGAGTCCTTAAAGAAGGCTCTTAATTATATATCAATTTCATGCTAATTTAATATGAAATTTTTATGACACATAGAAGGAGAAGAGTCCTTCTATTGTAAGCATCTGATGTACCAAAAATTCTACATGGTGAATTTATTCACCATATGAGAAGTTGGAGTGCCAAAGGTTGGCACCCTTTCATCCCTTGTGATGTCCCTTGGTCCCCTATTTATAGGGGATGCCCCACATGGTTTCCAACTATGATTTTATATTGAAATTAGAGAGGAAGGACATGGTAATCATAAAAAAAATTCTAGAAAAAATCTGAGAAAAAGACAAGAAAAAATTAAGTGGCAAAATTTGCAAGTTGGGTGGTGAGATTTTTAGCAGGTGTTGCTAGTGTTCCCTAAGATTTGGTTTTTTCATATGTTGGAGCCAAAAATCAAATCTTAGGTTGTGAGACATCTAAAGAGTATCTTCTTGGTATTATTCTAGTGTTAATTTTGGAAATAACTAGACTTTGGTAAGATCGTACCATGAGTTCGAAGCCGACAGTATTCTTAAGAAGATAAGGCTGCGACAGCGCATCATTGGAAAAGACCTTGGCCAACTTTCATGTGGATCACCGTTAGAGGACTTCTACTTTGTACTTTCATAGAGAATACCAATATGTCACTTTTTTATTTTAGTGAAAGTATAAAATTCTATCTCTTTGCATGCTTGATTTTTCTTTTATCGATATCGATAGGGTGATTCTAGGTTTTGGATTTTGGCTCGATAGTTTTATTTGATAAAGCCAATGATTTGTATGATTTTAAAATTTTAAAAATCACTTTTTGTTTTGTGATCAAAACTCAACAACTTTTGTATAAGATAAACCATCAATCGAATTAACAATTAAACTCTTGAATGTTTCTCAATCATTGATCAGCCATACGATCAGTCAGAAACTTCTTTTAAGTGTGACCCCATAGGTTCGAACCTAAGCCGATAGTATAGAAATAGATTTTTGAACCAATCGATATAATTATCTAGTAATGGGATGATATCCGGATAGGTCGAATGATGGTGAAGCAACATTCAAGAACCTACTAACGTGTGGTTACCGTATAATTCATCCCTTTGACTCTAATGCTCAAGGAGACTCAGGATTTAACTATCAATCCTAGATAAGTCATCCACATTATATTTCAATCTTTCAAATCCATCACATAGATTATCTGAGCTCAAGTTTTACTAAATTAAAATATATTGATACGTTAACTCCTACTAATTCGGAGGGATCAATCCCATCTTGACTCATGCACTGACTTGACAAGTACTTAACTACACTCAGAAACCTTCTATCATTGAATTATAAACTCAGATAGTCTAGTCCCAAAGAACAGTGAGTTGCATGTAAATCATCATGATGATCTTAGGTTGGAGTGATACTTATACCCATACCCTTCACGAGCTATCCTTGACAGCAGAGTGCTCCGTAATTAGTCACGTTCAGTGATGATGTACTCCTATATCTCACCTGTATGCCATATTAGTGTCTCCATACCATTTGGTTATGAGGACAACCAATACATATGGCATACAATGACCTACATTTGGTATCACTATTGTCCTAATAATATTATTTCATTTGGTCGCAAACTAGTTTAAGGATTACACGATAAATCTTTTTTTATTGATCAAAATAATCCTAAGGACTCCATCACAATATAGGAGTTCATTAGAAGATGTAATCTTGTAATAAGAAATGCTAAATAACTTTTATTATTGATCTATTCATATATATTTATAATTAGCATAATCATCAAATAATTGACTTTAGAACATAATTCCCAACAACTCCCACTTGGATTAAAGCCAATCAGTATAGTATCACATACCCATCTTCGATTTATTATCTCAAAACTCTAAAGTACTGAGATTTTAATAAATGGATTGATCAAGTTCTTCTTTCTGTCAATCTTCTAATGATTAACGTCATCTTAACAGATTTTTCGAATAAGATGGTGGTGATGCAAAATGCTTGGTAAGCTAATGAGACTTCAGCTCCTTGGTATGAGCTATGACTCCGGTGCTGTACAATACAGCATAACCATCATCGGATGGTGCCACTCCTAGCTTACTAATGAACCTCTACAATCACATAGCTTCATTGTAAGCATCGGATGCTGCAATGCATTCTGCCTCACAATTTGAATGTAGCTATAATTTTTCTGCTTGAAACTTTTTCAGTAGATTGCTCCATTATATAGGGTAAACATATATTCTGACATGTTCTAGCTATTATTATGTCTAACTAAAAATTAAAGTCATACTCTACAAGTTTTAAGTCAGATTCTCCATAATCGAGTCACCGATCCTTAGTATTTCTCAAATACTTAAGGATGACCTACTAGTGATTCTCATTCAAATTTTGCAAATATCCACTCACTACCCCTAGCGAGTATACCATATCCGATCTCGTATATAGTATATATAATAGAATAAATTCTACTCATAAATACTTTATGTACAGAGACTGGGATAACCTAAGCAACCTCTTAGATCTATCTCTATAGATCTTCATCCCTAGGATGAGGGATGTTTTTCCCAAGTCCTTTATGGAGAACAATAATAACAATCAAACCTTTATTTCCTATAATGAAAAAAATATCATTCCTGATTAAGAGAATTTCATTCACATACAAAACAAGAAATACACTCACACATACAAAATAAGAAATTCACTTACAGAACTATTAACCCATTTGTATTTATAGGGTTTTTCTTCATTCTCAATGAAGCCATACATTTTGATTACTTATCAAAATGCATGTTCCATCTCCAAAATATTTAGCATTGTCATAGGAGAAAATATCTCATTATGGTCAATACCATAACATTGACAATATGTTAAGCTACCAGACGGGCATTGTAGGTCTCCACCTTCTCATCTGCACCCTCTGATCCTATTGAAGATCCACTTATACCCTTTGGATTTTACCTCTTCGAGTGGATCAATGAGTGTCCATACACCATTGACCTTCATGGACTATATTTCAGACTCCATGGCTCCAAGCCATTAATCAGAGTCAGACCTCTGCATGGCATCCATGTAGGTAATCAAATTCTTGTTGTTCTCATTGAGTTCAACAGGATCACATCTCGAAACTAAAAACTAAAGTATCTATCCGACGGATGTGATACTCTACCGGCTCTCCTTAATGGTGCTTTTATAACAGATTTTAGATTTGATCTAATCAAATCCGGTTCTATGGGTTCACTAGATTATGTAGGATCTTTTATCTATCAAACTTCATAAGTTCTATATTAAAGACATCAGTTCCTTCACCAAGATATTTTTTTTCTAAAAAAAATATCGAACAACTTTTGTTCTTTAGTAAGGTAGAAGTTATATCCCCTAGATTCTTTTGGGTTATCCTATAAAATAATATTTATAGGATTGAGATTCAAGTTAATCAATCTATAAATGCCTGACATAAAATAAATACTCTCAAATCTTAAGGTAAGAAATTATCGACTTATGTCTAGTCCATATCTCATATGAAGTCTTTGTAACTGATTAATTTAGAATCCAATTGAGAACATGACAAGTAGTCTTAAGAGCATAATCTTAATAGAAGACTGACAGACTTGTAAACCCCATCATGGATTGAATTATATCTAACAAAGTCGATTCCAATAAGAGAGAATCCTATTCTCTTTTAGATATGTCAAAAACTCACTGGAAGGACATTCTCCTCTTTGATCCGATCGAAGAGTTTCAATGCTCTTCCTAGATCATTTTTCTACCTTATTAAGATATTATTTAAATATTTTAAATAATCTAAATTTATGATAAAAATATTTGTAGATCTAATACATCAGTATCTATCAGATTCAGAACATTATTGGCTTGTTCACCTTTTCCAGTAAAAGGTGACTTGGTCATCTTACTAAAAAGATAGGATGACAAGTTAACAATGATTCACAATCATTGACTTCAAGAATTATCTCCTATTGATCTTATTCTTATTTATATAACTGAGCCTAAAATGCCAAAAGTAGATATCTGTGACATTATCTACTCTAAAGGGTTTGTTTGGTGTGTAGAATACACTAATAGGCTATATAAAAGTTGTTTCTCAATTGTCCATATGATTTTGACATCATTCATAATGATATCACAAAAATCATTAGACAATAGTGACAATCACTAAAATGATATTGTTAGAATTAAAAATTGGCTCGATGATTTTTAAAATCAAGATTGGAATATAACTTTTATCTTCAACATTCCTAAATCTCTTATGGTTTTCAATCTTTCTACCAACTTGAAGTCTTTGCAACAATTTGTATGGACTTTTGATATCTAATATCTAGGTAATATTGTTATAGATAGAGAAATCACAAGGTACCTTGTTCAGCAATCCTTTGCTGATTTCTCTTCTTTAGCCTGTTTGGATCAAGGAATTTTGCCAGACTAGGTTAATCTTAGACTCTTTTGTCAGTTCAGGCTCCTCAACCCAAACATGACTCTTTTGCACCTTCTTTTCTTTTTGTTTCTCAAAAGATTATTATTCTACTGAAGATACATCTTCAGAGATGCAAAAAAACTCCTTCAACATTTGAAAGATTTTCTCCCACAGAGCATCATCAAATTTACAACTAAATTCATGTTCTTCACTACTCTCAAAAAATACCACATAGTGATATGATCATTTTGCCACTTCTAATAAGTGCCTTTGATCACATCATCTATGTTGGATGTGAAAATATTAGGTGCTGGACTGTAATCATATATAAGATCCATTCATGCTCTAGAACTATTTGCAGCTTCCGATACCATCTATCAAAGTTGGGTCCTATAAATCAGTCACTGACAAATAGTGAACGGAGCAATAGATATTTAGTCATAACTAAATGAAAAATACAAGATCTCTATGTTTATGAATTGATTAAGTCTAAGGATTTGGACTTCAGTCTAAAGGTTCTCTCACTATTTTGTATGAATTGATAGCCTCTACTTCCAATTCGAGGAATTATCTTAATTTCTTAGTAGATACTAGAATCCACACAGACTGCATACAGGTCCGAGGATGGCTCGATCAATCCATATGTATTTATAAGTAGGTTCTCAATCAATTATTTTTTTAAATAATTTTTAGTAATTAATTTAGCTTTAAATTTTATTTCAGTAGGCGATGGGTCTCCATTGAAAGTCTCAGTTAGGTCAAACCATTAACATAAACCTACTCAATGATTCTAACTAATGAATGATCAAGTTTGAGGATGGCTCAGTCAACACAATCATTCATCAAATAGTACAACAGAGTCATCATATGATAAATAATAATTTCATCATCCAGAGTGAACACCAGATGGATGGTGCCTGCAATGTCAATCAGAAATAATGGACCCATTACCATTCACTTTAATAGGAGGCTATGATCTAGTTATCACTGTAACTAGCTCATTTTAGGAACTTAATAATTTAAAAAATTTAATTAATTTAATGAAAAGAGAAGAAGAGATCAATCAATAGACCATAATCCTTCCATTGACTTCATCAAGTCATTGAATCGGATTAAAATCATGCTAATTGAAATGACACCTAAATCAATCACACTGATCAATCTTAATGGCTTGGGTTAACTTGAATCACTTAGCGATCTAATCAAAATCTAATTCACCAAACTAGTCAGATAAGTGAGATTGGTGGGAGGGTCTGCTAAGCTTGCCTTAGATACTATCAAAATGACCAGATAAGCCGATCCCAATTAAAAATCATCGATCGAAATGTCGAACTTATTTTAGATATTAATTGATTAATTAGTTTTAATTTGCTAGTCTAATGATTTGGGTTCAACTATTGAGCCACTATTAAGGTCCATTTGGTCTAATCAAAGACATGAACATGACCATCTACAACTATTGTATTAGAGAAACCTTGATTAATCTAATTCAACATTTGGTTAGACTTAATCAATATCTCTACATGATTAATTAATTCTTTAATTTTAACCTTATGTCAAATCCAATTAAAAAGATTTGATTTGAGCTAACCCATGCCCCCATGTTTTATGCAATGTCATTAGATCTTAAATCATAATTATAGATCTAATCGATTCTACACTTAATTCTTAATTAAGTTCAGCATCAACATGGGTTTAGATTTTGAACAATTTTAACTTTTTTTATAAATAATTTACAATAAATTTTATGTAAAGATTTTTTATTTTGAAATTGGATCGACTCAATCAACATCAAGCCAGCTACACAAGGGGACTGGATCAACTCAATTCAAAACTGGGTCGGCTCAGTAATTGTACGAGCATGATTCAAGGAGTTTTACATCTGAAAAAATCTTGCATAATTTTAAAATAAAATCAATCATAAACATCTTTTTAAATCACATCTAAATATTTTATGATTCGAGATTTTATTTTCTCATGATTAAAATAACTTTAATCATATAGATTAGATGTTTTATTTTTCATACAACTTTGTATCATATATAACAAACTTAAGATTTCAAGATCTAGGGTTTTGCAAAAAAATAAGTTCTTCCTTTCACATTCTTCTTCATGGGATTTAATCACATGACATCCTTATATGCCATAAGAGCACTCCATCGAATGAAAAGAGAGCCTTCAAACCTTTCTTACTCCTATGACCAGACAGCCTAGTGATCAACTCAATCTAAGTACTTGCTAATTAGATCATCTAATCTAATCACATATCATATATACATGAATTTAGATCTAATCTAAATTACATCAGATCTGATCAAAACCTCAGATCACATCTAAATCAGATCATAAATATCACATATAATATATACAATCAGATTTTATCAAGGATCAGCATAAATTAGGATAATTTTTTCACTCTAAAGGGTAAACCCTACAGCAGGACAATATTATATCAATTTGTGTGATCAACCGTTAATTAAATTTAGATCAAAATATCACATATCAAATCTAAATAAAATTAAAATTCAGATTTAATATGTACATATAACATCTCATAATGAACCTAGGCTCTGATACCACTGTTGGTGAACAGAGACGATTTCATGCATGTATTTCAAAACTTCTTTGAATAAATTATAGTAGAAGACAACTATATTAATCGTATTAGTCTAACATGCATACGATCTAATCATCAAATCAACCTACTCTAGGATCTATAATATGATATGTTGCATATAAAATCTAAAAAATTTGAAAGATAAAATCAATATGCATGCATGTGAGTAGTAGATCAGATCTACTTCTATCAGAGTTTAGAACTCGATACCTGAGCATGGATCGATGATCGTCGTTGCTAAGAGATATGGTAAAGATGATCCTTATTGGTTGCTTGCAGCCACACATGTATCCGATCTCTATAAAAGTCCACTCGAAATCCCGATCTAATCGATTTTCTCGAGAGTGCTAGCTCATGTGAAGACCTTCTTCTTAGCTGATCTGGATCCTTTCTTCAAATCTCTGGAACCTTTTCAGAATTTGAAGATAAACTTTTGGAGGAGATGAAGATATGGAAGAGATATGGGGAGGAGACTCTCTACTCTCATCTTTTTCTCTCTTCCTAAATTCATAGGAAGAAACTCTAGAAGACTAGGTTTTGTGCACCCCCTAAGAGAGAGGACTCTCCTCCCTTTTTTCATGCCAAAATCTGAAGGAAATATGCAGTAGTGCTATGCATGCAATTTTTAAATTTTTATGCAGTGAAAATAAAAGATTAAATAATTTAATCCTAATTACATGTACAAGATCTAATCTTAGACTATCACATTATGATCTATGATATGAAAAATATGTACTTTAGATCTGAAAATAAAAATACACATTGGTCTTATCAATGCTGAAATCTTAGATCTAACTATTAGATCTAACATTGTGATCAAGATAAGATAGAAATCATTACCAAACCAATTTGATATTGATCTCCTCTGGTCTAATGGTTAGAGAAGGTATTCCTCAAGTCACTCGCAGCCACACAAAGTCGTCTAGCCTCTACAAGAAATCCACACGAAGACTGGAACAGATCAAGGGCTTGGAGGTGCTAGCCTGTAAGTAACTTCGATAGCTGGTCTCTTCCTTCTTCTTCAAGTACCTTGGACACTCTAAAGTAAGAGGAGATTTGGAGGAGGAAGCGAGGAGGAGAAGAAGAGCTCTAGAAAATCAAAAAACAACAAGAGAACTAATGATGGGACGTCCAAGAGAGGAGCCTCCTTTTTATAGACTAGGAATTAGGGTTTCACCAAGGGAAAGGCGACAAGAGTCCATGCCAAAACCACTTTTGATGTCCCAAAAAATTCCAAAAAAAATACTATAGCATGGATAAGGATTTTGGAGTCTCACATGCCAAAGGATTCTCCAAAAAAAATAGGGAAAAAGTCATAAAGGCACCAACAATCTTCTATGTATAAAATATTTTTTTCTTAGTTTACATCTTATCTCTAATTTGGATCGCATTCAAATTAGGCAAGAGAAAAGATTATGACTCATCAACTATTGGTACCCACTCTTATTGGACCCTCTATCATGATGCCAAAAATCATAGTCCAAATCCAATTAGGCATGGAGAAATTGGTATGGGCTCATAAGTGGCGCAAGAGATAAGAATAGAGTCCAAGTTGACAAGGACTCTTCATTTTCAATTCTGATTTTAATCCAAATCAAATTTACATTGAACTCATTGATAGAAATAAACCTAATCTAATTAGAAATCTAGATATCTCATCAAATTTCTAACTTAATTAGAAATTACCCGAGTCAAAACCCTGATCGAATAAAGATCAAATTTTTCTTGTAATCGAGATTGATCATATCAAACACAATCTGAGTCAAACTGAATTTAATTCAATTAGACTTGATCCAAAACTCTTTACTTAATCAAATTGAGTCAATTAGTAATTTAATTACTAATTAATTTTCCATAATAATAGAGTCTTAGTCCTAGTGGGACTCTCTCCCAGAGTCTGAGTCTCAGTCCCAGTAGAACTCGTCACCAGAGTCACAATCTAATTGGACTCTTCAGCCATCAGATTTGACCAAATCTTCTAATATGTGTGACCCCATTGGTTCGAACATAAGTCGATAGTATAGGAATAACTTTCTATATCAATCGATGTAACCATCTAGCAATGGTAACCCGACGGTTGGATAGGTCGAAGTATTGCAAAGTAATATTTTAGAACCTACTGGCACATGGTTACTGTATAATTCATCCCTTTGACCCTAATGCTCAAGGTGATCTAGGGTTTAACTGTCAACCTTAATTTAGTCGACCATATTATATTTCAACCTTTCAAATCCATCTCATGGATTATCCTGGTCAGGATTTTACTAAATTAAAATACGTTGATGCATATCTTCTACTAATTCAAAGGAGTCAATTCCATCTTGACTCACACACTGATTTGATAAGTACTTGACTACACCCACTATCCTTCCATCACTGAGTTAGAAACTCAGATGGTCTAGTACTAAAGTATAGTGAGTTGCTTACAAATCTTCATGGTGGTCTCAGGTCTGAGAGACACTTATACCCATATACTTTACGAGCTACTCTTGACAGTAAAGTGCTCGACAAATGGTCACGTTCGATGTGAATGTACTCATAGATTCCATCTGTATGTCATAACAGTGTCTCCATACTCTTTGATTAAGAGGACAACTAACTCATATGGTACACAATGACCTATACTTGATATTGCTATCGTCCTATTAATAGCATATCATTTGATCACAAATATTTTTAAGGACTTAACGATAAATCTCCTTTGTCTATTAATTATAGTCCTAAGGACTTCATTATAACACAAGAGTTCAAAGATGGATAATTTATAATAAAAATATCAAATAATTTTTATTAATAAAAATTTATATACAATTTATAAGATGAGCACAATCGTCAATAGACTAATGATTGACTTTCGGACATATTTTCCAACAACTCCCACTTGGACTAAGGCCAATCGGTATAGTATTGAATGCCCATCTTCGATTTGTAATCATCAAACTCTTTGATTTTGAGAGCTTTAGTAAATGGATCGGCTAGATTCTCCTTTCCATCGATCTTCAAAAGGTCGACGTCACCCTGATCCATGATCTTTCGGATAAGGTGAAAGCAGCGCAGAATATGTTAGGTGCATTGATGGAACCTCGGCTCCTTGGTTTGAGCAATGGCTCCAGTATTATCGTAGTATAACAAGACAGGGCCATCAATGGAGGGTGCCACTCTGAGCTCATTGATGAACTTCCACAACCATACAGCTTTCTTTGCAGTATCGGATATCGCGATATACTCCACTTCGCAAACAGAGTCAGTCACAGTATGCTGTTTGAAACTTTTTTAGTGGATCACTCCAGTATTCAGGATAAAAATATAATCCAACACACTCTTGCTATCATCATAGTCTGACTGAAAGCTGGAGTCCATAAACCCCACTAGTTTCAAGTTAGTTTCACCATACACAAGCTATTGGTTCTTAGTATTTCTCAAATACTTAAGAATGATCTTTACAACCTTCCAGTGGTTCTCTCCTGGATCAGACCAGTATCTACTTACTACCCTTAGTGAGTATGCCATATTTGATCTCGTACATGTCGTGACGTACATAATAGAATCCACTATCGAAGCATATGAAACTCTACTCATATGCTCTCTCTCTTAAGGAGTTATTGGATAATCTCCTTTCGAAAGAAAAATTTCATAGCCTATCGGAAGATAGTCTTTCTTAGAATTTTCCATGCTGAACTATTTCAGCATGGTATCTTTGTACATAGATTGGAAGAGCCCAAGCAGCTTCTTAGATCTATCCCTATAGATCTTCATCTCTAGGATATAGGCTGCTTCTCCCAGATCTTTTAAGGAGAATTGTGATGACAGCCACATTATTATTCTCTGTAATGTAGGGATATCATTTCTGATTAAAAGAATATCATCCACATACAACATAAGAAATATAATTATTGAACCATTAGCTCACTTATATATGCAAGGTTCTGCTCCGTTCCTAATGAAACCATACATTTTGATTACTTTATCAAAATGTATGTTCCAACTCCAAGATGCTTGTTTAAATCTATAAATGGATCTCTGAAGCTTACACACCTTGAATTTATCTGTGGATGTGAACCCTTTAGGTTATATCATATACATCTCTTCTTTCAGCTCTCTATTTAGGAAAGCTGTCTTCACATTTATTTGCCAGACTTCATAGTCCAAGTATGCTGCTATCGCAAGCATGATCCGAATGGACTTGAGCATTACCACAGGAGAAAATATCTCATCAAAGTCAATACCATAATACTAAAAATAACCTTTGGGAACCAAACAGGCTTTATAAGTCTCCACCTTCCCATCTACATCCGTTTACCTTCTGAAGACTCACTTACACCCTATGGGTTTAATCCCTTCAGGTTGGTCAACCAATATCCATATATCGTTGACCTTCATGGACTCTATTTTGGATTTTATGGCTTCAAGCCATTTATCAGAGTAAGACCTCTATATCATATCCATATAGGTGATCGGATCCTTATCATTCTCATCGAGTTCAATAGGATCCCCATCTCGAACCAAGAAATCTAAATATCTGTCCGGCTGATGCGGTATTCTACTGTTGGAATTCAAGGTTTGGGGAATGCATATGTGTTTCACAACTTTCTTTTCTAAACACCGTAGTGGAATACAAGATTAAAATACTTAATCTAAACTATGCGTGCATATAAATATACAATCACAAGGATCTAGTTCATGTGCTGAAATTGATATATACTGAAATTCAGATTGTGATCAATTCATAAATCTGTTTCACAATTTTTTTCTTCGAATCTTGATCTAGAAGAGAGAAGGTTCTCTTCTAGCTACACAAGTATCTGACCTCTATGGGTATCCACTCGGAATCAGTCTGGAACAGTCCTCTAGAAATTGAATTTTCTTCTCTAAGAAAATTTAGCCTGCTGAATCTAAACGAAGCCTGGATCACGATCAACACTTGATCTCTTTCCTTGATTTTCTTCTTCTCCTCTTCTTTAACCTTTCTCCTTGCTTTGTGCTACTGCTAGACACAAGGAACCAGCAAGGATTGGATGCCCAACAACGTTGGGTGTGTGGAGGATGTGGGACGTCCCAACTAGATGGGCGTGTGGGATGCCAAGGGAGAAGGAGAAGGGAGAGGAAGAGAGGGCATGGGGAGGTCTTTTAGGTGTGAGGGACTGCTAGTTTGGATGCTTTAGGGATCTTAGAGGAGGTCTCTTTAAATAGGCATGAGGATTGAATCCTATTCAATCTCATAATACAAGTCCTACATGCATTGAGTTTTCTAATAACTTAAGTTATCCAACTTACTTTAGGAGACCTTATTGGTGCCAACAATTGGAGCCCTTTCAACCATTATTTCACATCTAAAAATACACCCAAGGGATGCCCCATATAAGATCAAGAGGCCCTCTAATCATAGGACACATCCTATTTGATCAAATCAAGGTGGCACCCAAGATAAACTATCAAGGAGATTAATCAAGGGACTTGCATCCTAAATTCAATTAATCCATAATCTTAGACATCCAACAATTAGAGTCTCATGAATCTAATTTATGTAGATTAGTAGTAGATAATTTAGTTTAAATTATCTTATCAAATAAAAAATCTAAATAGAATAAAAATTTGGGTCCAACTATGTGCTAGCAAGGTTATCTTGAACCCAATCGAGTTTCACTGAACCCAATTGACACTTCATAAGCTCAATTGCTAATTTCAGGCCTAATCCTTTTGTTGTGTAATCCCATAGATTTAATTCTATCTGATAGTGAGATATACAATGATCTCTATCAAAGTATCATTGAAATTCTTTTCAATAGATCAGAACAATTTCACTCTAACTCATCAAGGATTGTCGATCTAGAACAACCTTAGTGAGCTCTCACAATCCATTAGTGACATCTAGCAGTATGTAGTGGCAACTTAGTAAAACTGAAATGAACCTCTAGGTGTAGTTAACGTATGATTCAGTCTCTCTATCATGAGTCCCGACTAGATGACAGGTCATGGATAAATCGTCAAACCTCAACATCAGTCATATGATAGATTCGATTCACTTAAGTCTAGTTGTGACTTTTATGAAAACTCTTTTTCATCAATCACACAACTATAGCTACAGATTCTCGGACTTAGCTTCTCAAATCCCATAGAACTACTCTTTTCTATCAAGGTTGATAGATCCCATCTTGATGCACAGCCTACTCCTACAGTGGACCAACTATCGTCAATATCCACTACAAGGACTCATTGAGATCCATGTTTATTTGTCAATCAAACTCCAGCAGTTTTATTGCAAGCAGCAGTGCCATCTTAGGTCAAAGGACCAGTCACACTACTACAGCATTGAGATGATCACTGACGATCGAGTAGAAATCCAAGTGATCTCTCGTATGGTCACGCTCAATACTAGTTGTTCTCTAATAACTATCCTTACTCATTATCCAGTGTCTCTACACTGTAGACTAGAGACCCATCTATCCTAAAAGAAGTGATCTGTGCATCAGTCTATCTAGATTGATCACTATCCTCATGATGATCATATGACCGAAAGTATTTAGAAATTAAATACATGTCTCTAATTCTCAACACCTTAGGAATATGTATCAAAACTAATTTCATAGATGATCCAAGGATACATCACACTAGAATGAAGAATAAATTTATCCTTTTATTGATCAAATCAATATATTAGGTACAAAATTATATCTTAGATTTATTACAATATGTCAGCCATATTGACTTCTAGAATATACATCTAATAATCTCTCACTTGGATTAAAGCCAATTGACCACAAATCTAAGTCCCATTATCTCAAGGTGGACTTCCATTTTTGGTTGGCTCAACTGCTTCGCCAGTGGGTCTGCCACATTATCTATAGAGTCTACTCTTCGTACCTCAATATATTTCTTTTCGAGATAGTCACGTATGATGTGATAGCATCGCTTGATGTGTTTCAATTTCTGATGAGAACTCGACTCCTTAGCAAGTGCTATGGCTCCATTGTTGTCGCAGTAGAGTGGTATGGCATCTGATGTCATAACCTCAAGTTTCACGATTAACTTCTTGAACCAGAAGCCTTCTTTTGCAGCATCTGAAGCAGTGACATACTCAGCCTCCATGGTCGAATCCGCTATGATAGGTTGTTTCGAACTCTTCTAGCTGACTACGCCACCATTGCAAATGAACGCATATTCTAGCGTAGACTTTCTATCATCAAGATCAGACATGAAGTCTGAGTCAGTATAGCCCTCGACTCGCAACTCAGAGTCTCCTCCAAAGATCAAAAACAAATCCTTAATCCTTCTCAAGTACTTAAGGATGTTCTTTACAGCTATCCAGTGCTCTTCGTCTGGATTCGACTGATACCTACTCATGACACTCACAGCAAGGGCAATATTAGGTCGAGTACATAGCATGGCATATATGAAGCTCCCTATTATCGAGGCATAAGGAATCCTACTCATGTGTTGTATTTTCTCAGATGTGGTCGGACATATTATTTTGGAAAGATTAATACCATGCCTAAGAGGTAAAAGACTTTTTTTGGAATTTTTTATTCTAAACCTCTTCAGCACCTTCTCTATGTACAGCTTTTGTGACAAGCCTAGCATCCGTTTAGGTCTATCCCTATAGACCTTTATTCCAAGAATATAGAATGTTTCTCCTAGATTTTTTATGGAGAATTCCTTGGATAACCATTTTTTGACCGTGGTTAGTATGGGAATATCATTCCTAATAAGCAGAATATCATCCACGTACAATACGAGGAAGGTTATGGTGCTCTCACCGATCTTTTTATATACACATGATTTTTTTTCATTTTTGATGAAATCAAATGATTTGATTGTCTCATCAAATTGATGGTTCCAACTTCGAAAAGCTTGCTTTAATCTATAAATAAACCTTTGCAGCTTGCAGACTCTGTGATCACCTCTCTACCTTACCATCGGCATCTATCATCCTTTTGTAGATTCATTTACACCCAATAGGTACAATACCCTCAGGTGGATCCACTAAGGTCCAGACCTGGTTCAAGTGCATCGAGTAAATCTCTGACTTCATTGCATCTAATCATTTCTCAAAATTGATGTCAAACATCATCTCATCAAAAGTATTAGGATCATCACTATGACCCCTATCTCTAATAAGGAATATTTTCTTTACTTCCTCTGTAAGCATATCTATGTACCTTTCAGGAGGTCGGAAGACCCTACTAAATCTATGAGATGGTTAAGGAACGTCTACTACTGGCTAATGGACAATAGGTTCTTAAGGATCTATAGCTCTTTGCTCTTCAGAGACCTTCTCTTCGAGCTCAACTAACCTCCCATTGCCACCATCCTGGATAAACTGATTTTCTAGGAATATGGCATTCTGACTCACAATCACATTGTGGTCTTGTGGAAAGTAGAAGTATTATTCTATGAATTCTTTTGGATATCCTTTGAAATGAGCTATAATAAATCTATCCTCTAACTTATCAGCCATCTATCTCTTGACACAGGCCAGACATCCCCAAGTCTTAAGATAATTTAGACTCAGCTTCTTACTGAACCATATTTCATATGGCATGGTAGGAACAGACTTTGATGGAGCCCTATTCAATAGGTGAATTACAGTTAACAAGACATATCCCTAAAGATATAAGGATAGATCAGTGAAGCTCATCATGGACCTGACCATATCCAATAGGGTCTTGTTCCTCCTTTCAGATATCTCATTGAGCTGAGGTATTTCAAGAGGCATCTATTGAGAGACTATGCTGTTATCCTTAAGATATCTCAAAAATTTTTGATTAAAGTACTCACCTCCACGATCAGATCGAAGAACCTTAATGTGTTTATCAGTTTGTTTTTCTACCTCATATCTAAATTTTTTGAACTTTTCAAAGACTTCAGACTTGTGTTTCATCAGATATACATATCCGTACCTAGACAGATCATCGATAAAGATAATGAAGTAGCTATAACCATCTCTGGCCTGCACATCAAATAGCCCACACACATCCGTGTGTATCAGGGCTAGTAACTCAGTGGCCCTTTCCCCATATCTTACAAAAGGTAACTTGGTCATTTTTTCTTGAAAGCAAGATTCACAAACTAGATACGACTCTAGATTAAGAGAGCCAAGGATCCCATCTTTTTTCAATCTGTTTATCCTATCCTCTCCATTATAGTCTAGTCTATGGTGCCATAAGTACTTCTGGTTAATTTCATCTCTGAGTCTCTTTTAGCCTATGATACTCACTATTTACTCTTTTAAGTTCACATTCACATCAATATATAAGTGATAAAGACTGTCCATTGAAAAACCATGTGCAACCAATTTATTTCATAAATAAATAGAATAAAAATCTTTATTAAAACTAATTTCAAAACTTTCTTGTGCTAGCACAGACACAAAAATCAAATTTTGACTAGCTACAGAAACATAATAACAGTTCTTTAAATCTAATCTAACACTAGACAGTAATCGAAAAGGGTAAGTACCAACGACCTCTACAGTAATTTTTGCTCCATTACCGACCTGAACAATCATATCACCTTTCCTCAATCTTCTATTTTCTATCAGACCCTACATTGAAGTACATATATGAGCACTCGAGCCAATGTCTAATACCCAACTAGAAGTAGAAGAAATCGTAAAGTTAGATTCAATTACGAGCATACTTTCAGAAGGTTTATTACCTTTTTTGGTCTTTAGGCTCTGCAGGTACTTTGGACAGTTCCTCTTCTAGTGGCTTTCAACATGACAGTGGAAATATTTTTTCTTTGCTTTGGCCTTGCTAGAAACTTCCTTCTTTGGCTTGCTCTCATTTTTTTTGATTCTTAGCAGATTTTTCTTTCTTCTTCTCAGTAGACTTTCTCTTGGAAGAAGTCCACTCTACAGTGAGAACAGTGCCCCTTAAACTCTTCAAGGTTCCCTCCATAGTGACCAACATATTGATCAATTCGGGTATAGTGCAATCGAGCTTGTTCATATGAAAATTTATAATAAATTGACTATATGAACTCGTAAGGGATTGAAGGATCAAATCCATTTGTAATTTCTTTTTGAATTTATAGTCTGAGCTTTTCAAGCTCCTCAATGTCCTTGATCACTATCATACAGTGCTCATGGATAGACTGTCCTTCATGCATCTTCAGATTGAAGAATTTTTTGGACACCTCGAAGTACACTGTGTGGCTCTACTCATCATACAACTCTTACAGGTGAGTGATTATAGCCTTGGCAGTGGGCATATGCTCATGCTAGCTTTGCAACTCGTTTGACATGGAAGCCAGTATATAGCACTTAACCCAACTGTCTTCATCCATCCACTTCTCAAAAGCAACCCTTTGCTCAACAGTAAGATGGTTTGGTAGCATTATGGATTTCTGGTCGAGTACATGACCAAATTTTTTTGAGGTTAGAACAGTCCTAAGGTTTCTGAGCCAATCTTTATAATTGGTACCGATCAAATGATTGATTTTAAGGATGCAGGTTAAAGAGTTCAAGGCTGACATGATTTAACTGTGAGAATAGATATTCAAGTTAGCCTTTTGTACTTAATTATTAAATTTGCTTCTAGAGACTTTATGATGCAAACTATGACTCCCATTAATTTATCGGATTCCTCCACTCTCTGGGAAGGAAATGAAAATCTTAATGCGATAAAGGATTTCTAGTGGGTACTGTAGTCCCACCGATGACATGCACCTTACCTAATAGTTATTGGTAATATGCACACCGATGCGTAAGTAACTTTTTGTCCAGATGCTTCTCTAAGCATGTTGCAGCAACTTGATCTCTAAGTCATGTGGGCTCACCTAACAGTTATTGCTCACACTTCTTAGTTAAGCCCGATCGTTCACAAGCAGGTGCAAGGCCATCATTGGGCCTCTTATCTAACAATTATTGAGTCCAACTCTATCCTTACCCTAGAGCAACTCTTTGCTAATAGAATGATTGCATGTTCTCGATGCAACTGAACCACTGTGATCGATCGAAAACAATCAATGTCGGTAGCACACCCGCACATCTACAATGGTGGAAGACCTATGGACTTAATATTTATGGAAAGATTTTAGGTTTAGGTCTCATCTAATCATCATCATATGACCGATCTAATTGGTATTGGCTAAACCAAACCGCTAAGCAATCTAATTTAAGACCCAATCTTTCAAATTGGCTAGGTAAGTCGAGATCGGTGGGGGTCCCCCCGTTGCTTTCTTTAGACACCAATAAATTGGTCAGATAAGTGAACGGAACTAATTAAATAACTATATTTTAATTATTTACTTTAGACACCAATAGGTCAATTGATCCAAACAGATTAACTTTAGCGAATGAGGCTCAAACCGTCAAGCCAAATTAGGTCCTTAGGTTAATCAATTTTATATGTGGGACTCAAATAATTTGATTAACAATAATTGTATGATCATTTAACTTAATTTATCTAACCCTAATCAATACTTGACTCAGTTTGATCAATTACTTAATCGAATTAGGCCCATATGACTCAAATCAAAAATCTTAGATGCAATCCTATTACATGACCTAATTTTTGATTTTTTCATAACCAAAACCCTCATGCATAAATACTAATTTCAGATTCTAAAATCAAATTTTAGATCAAAAATTTTGCATGGAAGTAAGTTTTAAATCATGAAAATAATTTTTTGATTGAACATATAAACATATATCATATATACGCATGTAAAATTCAGATTTAAATAAAATTCAGATCTACAAAATGATTTCATATATCTCATATACTAATCATGGATCATATTAAAAATAAATTTATGAGCTAAACATGTAATCATATATCATATATATGAATTAAAATTTAGATCATATAAAATTTCAGATTTCATGTATGCATCTATGTATCATGAAAATATGAACTAGAACTCTTTCTAGATTTAAATTCAGATCTATGCATGCTTTGATATATCAACTACATGTTCTAAAATTAAAATCAAAATTAAATTCTAGATTCAAATATTCATCTATACATCTCATGTATCAAGAAAAAATCAGATTTTGAAACCTTTTCAAAGCATGTATGTCAATTTCAGCAATATGAAACTCGTGGCTCTGATACCACTGTTGGAATTCGAGGTTTGGGACATGCATATGTGTTTCAAAATTTTTTTTCTAAATACCATGGTTGAATATAAGATTAAAATACTTTTAATTCAAACTATACATGCACATAAATATAAAACCACAAGGATCTAGTTCATACGCTGAAATTGATATATATTGAAATTCAAATTATGATCAATTCACAAACCTGTTTCGCAATCTTTTTCTTCGAATCTGGATCTGAAAGAGTAAAGATTTTTTTCTAGCCACATAAGTATCTGGCCTCTATAGGTATCCACTCAGGATCAGCCTAAAACAGCCCTCTAGAAATTGAATTTTCTTCTTCAAGAAAATTCAGCCTGCTAAATCTGAATGAAGCATGGATCGCGATCAACACTTGATCACTTTTCTTGATCTTCTTCTTCTTCTCTTCTATAACCTTTCTCCTTGCTATGTGATATTGCTAGACATTAGGAACCAACAAGGATTCGATGCCCAACAGCCTTGGGTGTGTGGAGGATGTGGGATGTCCCAACTAGATGAGCGTATGGGATGCCAAGGGAGAAGGAGAAGGGAGAGGAAGAGAGGGCGTGGGGAGGTCTCTTAGGCATGAGGATCTGCTAGTTTGGATGCTCTAGGGACCTTAGAGGAGATCCCTTTAAATAGGCATGAGGATTGAATCCTATTCAATCTCTAATACAAGTCCTACTTGCATTGGGTTTCCTAATAACTAAAGTTATCCAACTTACTTTTGGAGACCTTATTGGCGCCAACAATTGGAGACCTTGTACTTATTATTTCACACCCATAAATACACCCAAGGGATGCCCCGTATAAGATCAAAAGGCCCTCTAATCATAGGACACGTCTAACTTGATCAAATCAAGGTGGCACCCAAGACAAACTATTAAGAAAATTAATTAGGAACTTGCACCCTAAATTTAATTGATCCAAAATCTTAGACATCCAACAATTGGAGTCTTATGAATCTAATTTATGTAGGTTATTAGTAAATAATTTATTTTGAATTATCTTATTAAATAAGAAATTCAAACGAAAAGAGAAATTGGATCCAACCATATGCTAGCAAAGTTACTTTGAACCCAATCGAGTTTTTCTAAACCCAATTAACACTTCATAAGCTCAATTGCTAATTCTAGACCTAATCTCTTTGTTGTATGATCCCATAGGTTTAATTCTATCTGGTAGTGAGATATACAATGATCTTTATCGAAGTATCAGTGAAACTTTTTTCAATGGGTCAGAATAATTCTACTCTAACTCATCAAGGATTGTCGATCCAGA
The DNA here is from genome assembly GCF_000442705.2 of Elaeis guineensis. Taxonomy (NCBI): domain Eukaryota; kingdom Viridiplantae; phylum Streptophyta; class Magnoliopsida; order Arecales; family Arecaceae; genus Elaeis; species Elaeis guineensis. The sequence continues at coordinate 11,998,423 of NC_026008.2, read as the reverse complement.
ATAATCCTAGTGAGCTCTCACAATCCACCAGTGATACCTAGCAGTATGTAGAGGCAATCCAGTAAAATTGAAATGAACCTCTAGGTGTAGTTAATACGTGATTCGGTCCCTCTATCATGAGTCCCGACTAGATGGCAAGTCATGGATAAATCATCAAACCTCAAAATCAATCATATGATAGATTTAATTCGCTCAAGTCTAATTGTGACTTCTATGAAAACTCTTTTCTATCAATCACACTACTATGGTCACAGATTCTTGGATTTAGCTTCTCAAATCTCATAGGACTACTCCTTTCTGCCATGGTTGATAGATCCCATCTTGATGCATACCCTACTCTTATAGTGGATCAACTGTCGTCAATATCCACTATAATGGCTCATTGAGATTCATGTTTATGTGTCAATCAAATTCCAACAGCCTCACAGCAAGTAGTAGTGCCATCTCAGGTCAAAGGACTAGTCACACTACTACAGCATCGAGATGATTACTGACGATTGAGTAGAAATCCAAGTGATATCTCGTATGGTCATGCTCAGTACTAGTTGTTCTCTGATAACTATCTACACTCATCATCCAGTGTCTCTGCACTATAGACTAGAGACCCGTCTATCTCAAAAGAAGTGATCTGAGCGTTAGTCTATTCGGATCAATCACCATCCTCATGATGATCCAATGACCAAGAGTATTTTGGAATTAAATACATATCTCTAATTCTCAACACTTTGAGAATATGTATTAAAACTAATTTCGTGGACGATTCAAAGACACATCACACTTGAATGAAGAATAAATTTGCCCTTTTATTGATCAAATCAATGTATTAGGTACAAATTGTGTCCTAGATTTATGATAATGTGTTAGCCATATTGGCTTCTAGAACACACATTTAACATCTACCGGATCGCCTTAAGGATGTTTGTGTATTGGGCTCCAGGTTTGATCTTATCAAATCTAGTTTAGATTTAATCATTGATGTCGGTTCTTCTACTTGTCGAACTTCAACAAACTAGATTTTAGAGGCACTTATTCCTTCACTAAGAAATTTTTTTTTCAAAAAGTGTGCCTTATTGCTGACAAACACCTTTTGTTTAGCAGGTAGGTAAAAGTAATATCCCATTATTTTCTTAGGATACCCTATGAAATTATATTTATCGGACCTAGGACTGAGCCTGTCAGTTTGTAATTGTTTAACATAAGTCGGACACCCCCATGCCCTAAAGTAAAAGATGTTCGGCCTACGACCTGACCATATTTCATTTGGTGTCTTACTAACTGACTTGCTTGGTACATTATTAAGCATAGGATAGGCTGTTTCAAGTGCATATCCCTAAAAAGAGATCGATAAAGTTGCAAACTCCATCATGGACCGAACCATGTCCAACAAAGTTTGATTCCTCTTTTCAAAGATGCCATTGTGCTGTGGTGTCCTTAATGTAAGGGGTAAACCTTACAGCAGGACAACCTTGCAGTTTGTGATTGATCTAAAATTTTAATTTCAGATTTAATAATCAGATTATAAATTAGATATAATCTAAAAAATAATCTAAGTATGTATAAATAATCATGTAATAAAGAACCTAGGCTCTGATACCAATTGTAGGAACCAGATCTAGGGTTTCAGGGTTAGATCTTGAAACTTTTTCAAGATCATACAGCGGAAGACTAAAATAAATCAAAATTTATTTTCTAAAACCAGAGAATCCCTAGATCTAAGATTCTATTACATGATTATTGTTGCTCCTAGATTGATTTTGATGATTACAAATCAGATTGAAGGGATTCAAATAATTTTAAAATGAAAAAAAAGTCCTTATGATCTTCAAGGGCAAAATTGTAATTTCACTCAAATCTTGATTTGATAGTATCATTTGGTAGAACAAATGATTTGAAATCTATTGGTGAAAATTTTATTGTGTTTGGACTTATATTTTTGAAGTTATGAAGGTTTGAAGTGCATGAGTCGACTCATGAGTCAACTCATGGCACTGTGAGCTGATTGGCACGCAAAAATTCTCCTTGGCACGCTAGTTTTCTGGCTTGGCACGACCTGTGAGTCGACTCATGAGTCGACCCACAAGGCATGAGTTGACTCATGAGTCGACCCCTGCTAATTTGAGCCAAAAAATTCCAGAAAAGCATTCTCTGGTTTTTGCAACAGAGGTCGACTCATGAGTCGACCCCTGAAGCATGAGTCGACTCATGAGTCGACCCCTGCGATGGGAAATGTCAGCAACAGCTATTTTTTTGCCCATTTTAATTGCCATTTATGCTTCCTAAAAATCCTCTAACGGCTCTTTATCTGTCTAAATTGTTTTCTCTTGCTTCTAATGCTACAAAATGCTTAATTTGATGAAAGAAATTGCAGATTAAATAGCGGATCAAACGTGAAATCAAAAAAAGAAGAGAAGAAGAAGAAAAAGATGAGAAAGAGAGAAGAATAGAAGAGAGGATCCGTAATTTACAAGAATAAGCCTGAGATCAACGAAATATCCATAGAGAAAAAGAGAGAGGATCCACAATATACCAGAGAGATTGTGAAAGAGAAAAGCTAGATCTTTCAAGGAGAGAATTCTTCAAGCCTATCATTTCAACCTTGATCTAGAGATCGTTCAAAGCTTTCAAGAGATCTTCAATCAACGATCAACCTCTTCTCAAGCATTCGTTCAACCATTCATTCATCTTGAGAAAATCTGAAAAAGGGGTTCTTCATTTGAGTAAAGCTTTTATTGTTATATTTGCTCATTTAAGGAGCTGTTATTGTATTAATCTGTGCTCTAAATATTCTTACTCTTTGTGAGTTTTTGCTCTTGTTTTTGGAGGATTTCCAAAATAAGGAAAGGTTGATCCGAACCTGAAATCGGAGTGTTTTGGGTTTGCTTGTATCCGGGAAATAAGTGATCTAGCTTGGGATAGCTAGTGTCGGAGTTTCCGACGTCTTATATTCTAGCTTGGGATAGCTAGTGTCGGAGTTTCCGACGTTTTGTATTCGGGTTGAATACAAAGGATAGTGGATTGAAATTCCCAAGTGGGATCTTGGAGAGTGGATGTAGGTGCAAGGTTAGCACCGAACCACTATAAATCCTTGTGTTTGTGGTGTGCTTTATCGCTTTATCTTATTTCTTTATTATATCCTTGCAATACTGCTTTAGGTAATTAATATTATTTTAAGCCATTGTTTTGTTCTTCATAAGTTATCTGTTGGGCTTAAAATTTTTAGAAACTCAATTCACCCCCTCTCTTGGGTTGCATAGCTGGGCAACAAGTGGTATCAGAGCCAGTGCTCTAGCCCTTCTTTGATCTAACAATCAAAGAGCCAAAGATCTATGGCAACCCATGTTGGAACTTCTCTAGCCGAGGGGCAATCAACAAACCGACCTCCACTTTTCAATGGGTCTAATTACACCTATTGGAAAGCTCGGATAAAGATTTTCATACAAGCACTCGACTATGATATGTGGAGTATCATAGTGAATGGTCCTCACACACCCACCAAGATTATAGATGGTGAGGAGTCAACCAAACCCGAGAAAGAATGGGATGAGGTTGACAAGAAATTGGCATAATTAAATGCCAAAGCTATGAATGTTCTTTATTGTGCACTAGATGCTAGTGAATTTAATCGCATTTCTACTTGTGCATCTGCTAAAGAAATATGGAATAGGTTAGAAGTCACCCATGAGGGAACAAATCAAGTAAAAGAGTCTAAAATAAACATGCTTGTACATAAATATGAATTATTCAAAATAGAGCATGATGAGTCCATAACTGCTATGTTTACTCGTTTTACTGATATAATCAATGGTTTAAAGAGTCTTGGCAAATCTTATACTAACAGTGAACTTGTAAGGAAGATTCTCAGGTCACTGCCAAGAACTTGGGAAGCCAAGGTGACTGCCATCCGAGAAGCAAAGGACTTGAACACTCTACCTCTAAAAGAGCTTCTTGGATCCTTGATGACTCATGAACTTAGCATGAAGCAACATCAAGAGGATGAAATCAAAAAGAAAAGAACCATTGCCCTCAAATCCACAACTTTGCCTGATTATGAAACGGATGACTCTGAAGATGAAGATCAGGATGAAGAGATGGCTCTCATCACCCGGAAATTTAAGAAGTTTCTAAGAAAAAGGAAACAGGGGATGAGAAAAAAATTCACAAAAGGGGATCAAAGCAAAGAAAAGGAAAAAGATCAAACCCCTATATGCTACGAGTGCAAGAAGCCAGGATATTTCAGATCCGAATGTCCACAATTGAAGAAAGGTCCAAAGAAGTTTAAAAAGAAGGCAATGATGGTGACCTGGAGTGCGAGTGATGACTCAAGCTCCGACGAGGAAACCTCAACAGAACAAGCCAACCTGTGCCTGATGGCACATGAAAATGAGGTAACTTCTGAATCCACTAGTGAATTTACTTTTGAAGAATTGCATGAGGCATTCTATGATTCAATTGATGAATTAAAGAAACTAGGGAAGAAAAACAAAGAGCTGAAATTGGAAAATCAGTCCTTAGTGAAACAAGCTGAAAATCTTTCAATTGAAAAATTCACCTTGATTCAAGAAAATCAAAACTTAAAGGATGAAATGAACAAGCTGAAGTCTATAGTAGATAAGTTCACCTTAAGTTCAAACAAACTAAATATGATCCTTGAAAATCAGAAAGCTATATATGATAAGGCTGGACTTGGTTATAAACCCCTGAAGAAACAAAAATTTCTGAAGGATATTTATGTAAATTATTCAAGTAACAAGTCTACAAATATTACTTGTTTTAAATGTGGAAGAATAGGACATAAATCATATACATGTCTTATTAACAAATATGCAAACACAAAGAAAATATGGGTTCCAAAAGGAACCATTCTGACTAACCTGAAAGGACCCAAGAAAGCTTGGGTACCTAAGACAGAAACTTGATCTTTGCTTGCAGGTGTGTCTAGCATCCCAAGAAGGAAACAGGAAATGATATCTTGACAGCGGATGCTCGAGACACATGACTGGTGATGAATCACAATTCATCATGCTTGATGCTAAGGATGGAGGGATGGTCACCTTTGGAGATAATGGCAAAGGAAAGATCATCGGGATAGGTAACATTAGTATCACTCCCTCCAAATACATTGAGAATGTTTTATTAGTTAAAGGTTTAAAGCATAACTTACTTAGCATTAGTCAATTCTGTGATAAAGGGTATAAAGTAAGTTTTGAATCATCTGTTTGCATTGTGACGAGTCCTATCAACGATGGCATTAAATTTATAGGACATAGGCATGGCAATGTTTATATGGTAGACTTGAATGATTTAACTAAATTAGACATGCAATGCCTAGTTTCCTTAAATGCTAAAATAAATGAGACTAGTTGGCTGTGGCATCATAGACTTGCACATATTAGCATGCATTCTCTTTCAAAATTAATCAAAAAGGATTTAGTTCTCGGTTTGCCAAAATTGAATTTTGAAAAGGATAGATTTTGTGATGCATGCCAATTAGGTAAACAAACTAGAGTATCATTTAAATCCAAAAATACTATTTTAACTTCTAGACCTTTAGAGCTCTTACATATGGATTTATTTGGACCAACTAGAACCACTAGTCTAGGAAGAAAACGATATGGATTTGTAATAATTGATGATTACTCTCGTTTTACTTGGGTTTTCTTTTTAGCTCACAAAAATGAAACTTTTCAAATTTTTACTAAATTTCATCGAAAAGTCACTAATGAAAAAGGGTTTTCAATTCAAAATATTAGAAGTGATCATGGAACAGAATTTGAAAATCATGACTTTGAAAATTTTTGTGATGAAAATGGAATTGGCCATAACTTCTCTGCTCTTAGGACACCCCAACAGAATGGGGTAGTTGAAAGGAAAAATAGAACCTTAGAAGAAATGGCCCGTACCATGCTTTGTGAAAGCAACCTTCCAAGATATTTTTGGGCGGAAGCTATTAACACAGCATGTTACATTTTAAATCGTGCTTTAATAAGACAATTTTTAAAGAAAACCCCCTATGAACTTTGGAAAGGAAGAAAACCAATTATTGCCTATTTTCATGTTTTTGGTTGCCGATGTTTTGTATTAAATAATGGCAAAGAAAAACTTGGTAAATTTGATGCAAAATCAGATGAAGCAATCTTTCTAGGTTACTCCTCCACTAGTAAAGCATTTAGAGTTTTCAACAAAAGAACTTTAGTAGTTGAGGAGTCCATACATGTTGTCTTTGATGAATCTAACGATCTTCCTTCAAGGAAGAATGAGGGTGTTGATGATGCAGAGCCTCTAATAGAAGGTATGAAGGAGATCACTCTGAAAGACTCAGCAACTCCAGAAGACAAGGATCAAGAAGATGAACAAAATGAGAAAGGTGAAGAAATTCAAGAACAACCTCAAGGTACAAATGACTTACCCAAGGAATGGAGGTATGTTCACAACCACCCTAAGGAATTAATTATCAGTGATCCTATGCATGGGGTAAAAACACGTTCTTCACTTAGAGATGTACTTAATCATTGTGCTTTTGTATCTCAACTTGAACCTAAAACTTTTGAAGAGGCTGAAAATGATCATAACTGGATTAATGCTATGCAAGAAGAACTTAATCAATTTGAAAGAAATAATGTTTGGACCTTAGTAAAAAGACCTAAAGATTATTCAATAATTGGCACAAAATGGGTCTTTAGAAACAAATTAGATGAGCATGGAAATATAATTAGAAATAAAGCAAGACTGGTTGCTAAGGGATATAATCAAGAAGAAGGAATTGATTTTGATGAAACTTTTGCACCTGTTGCTAGATTAGAAGCTATTAGACTTCTACTTGCATATGCTTGCTTTATGAATTTCAAGTTATTTCAAATGGATGTTAAAAGTGCATTTTTAAATGGATATATTTCTGAAGAAGTATATGTAGAACAACCCCCTGGATTTGAAAATCATGCTTTTCCCAATCATGTCTTTAGATTAAATAAAGCTTTATATGGTCTAAAACAAGCACCTAGAGCATGGTATGAAAGGCTAAGCAAATTTCTACTAAATAATGGTTTCTCAAGAGGCAATGTAGATACAACCCTATTTATTAAAAGAAACCAAAATGATATGCTAATTATACAAATTTATGTTGATGACATAATTTTTGGGTCTACTAATGAATCCCTTTGTCAAGACTTTGCTAAGCTTATGCAGGGAGAGTTCGAGATGAGCATGATGGGAGAACTCACTTTCTTTCTCAGACTCCAAATCAAACAATCAAAAGAGGGAATCTCCATCACCCAAAGCAAGTACACCAAGGAAATACTCAAAAGATTTGGAATGGAAAACTGCAAACCAATTGGCACACCAATGAGTCCCTCAAGTAAGCTTGACAAGGATGTGAAGGTAAAAGCGTAGACTTAATATACTACAGAGGTATGATTGGCTCATTATTATATCTAACTGCAATAGGCCTGATATCATGTTTAGTGTTTGCTTATGTGCAAGATATCAATCTAATCCTAAGGAATCTCATTTGAATGCTGTTAAAAGAATCCTTAGATACCTAAATGGTACACAAACTATAGGGTTATGGTACTCTAAGGTCTCACAAATTAATTTGTTAGGATATTCTGATGCTGATTTTGCTGGATGTAAATTAAATAGAAAAAGCACAAGTGGAACTTGCTAATTTCTTGGAGTTAACCTAATCTCATGGTTTAGCAAGAAACAAAATTCGGTGGCACTGTCTACGGCTGAGGCCGAATACATTGCAGCCGGAAGTTGTTGTGCTCAAATCTTGTGGATTAAGCAACAACTCGAAGATTTTGGAATCAAACTTAATGAAACTCCAATAAAATGTGATAAGACAAGGGCCATAAATCTATCTAAAAATCCAATACAACACTCAAGATCCAAACATATTGAAATACGATATCATTTTATAAGAGAACATGTTCAAAACAAAAATGTAATTCTTGAATATATTTACACTAAAAATTAATTAGCCGATATCTTTACAAAGGCCCTTAGTGAGGATAGATTCTGTGAAATTAGGAGAAATCTAGGAGTTCTAGATCCATTTGTCTGAAATTTCTCAATTTCCAAAGAATAGATGTCAAAATCTCTTAGAGATCAATTTTCAACATCTATCCTGGTCCCAAAAGCTCAGATTTATCACTCTAAAAACTTATCTTTGAGCAAAATTCCTACTCCCAAAATTTTGAATTTTTCTGAAATTTATTTGCATTTTTTTTGAATTTTTGAACTTCATGAGTCGACCCCCATGAGTCGACTCAATGGCAAACTTGTAAATCCCACCAACTTCCATCGGGTTCATTGTTTTTAAACGGGAAACCCTGTTTGTGAGACGACTCATCTTCCCATCGTTCTTCTTCCAAAAGTCATCTTCTCCAACTCTTCTTGCTCCAAATCCAAGGATCAATTCTGAGGCAATTCTCCCTCCTTCTCTCCACCAAAAATTGCCTCCTTGAAAAGGACTTTTCTGTGCTTTCTCGCAGTGATTGGCGCGGGTGGAACGTGCCCTAGAACTTCACCGTTCATTCAAAATCCACTTCTTTTCTCCACCAAAATTCTTCTTTACTCTTTTGTGATCCCTCCTCCACTGAATTCAAATCTTCTTGTCTGCTATTTTTTGATATGGCTCCAAAGATGAAACTTCCCCAAAGAAGGAAATCAATCCGAGAGCCTGAGGAAATTGTCCGAAAGAAAAGGCATGCTCAGTCTTCCAGTATTCCCGATCCAGTTTCAGTACCTGCTCAAGGTCTCTCTCAATCCTCCATAAGCCCCAGTGTAAATCCTCTTTCTGATAGAAAAGTAAAAACCGGAAAAAACATAGATTTTCGGTTCTTTGAGAAAGAAGGCTTTACTTTTGCTACCAAGATCAAAAATCAAGGATGGGAACTTTATTGCTCTCTTAAGGAAGTCACCTATGTTGATCTAGTCAGAGAGTTCTACCAGAACCTAAATTATGGAAACGGGTCTGTGACTTCAACTGTAAAGGGGATTGACATCTGTTTGGATTCTAGGATATTGGGAGAAATACTTCAGTTGCCTAGTGAAGGATACTCATATATGGAACTCCCAATTAAAGAAGAAGGGATCAGAATTATCTTAGGAGAAACTTTTTCAGGAAGTTTAAACAAATTGGAAGCAAAGCTATTATCCATTGAGATGAGGGTCCTGCATCAGATTGTAACGAAACTCTTCTTTCCTGGGAGTGGTAGACATGACTTACTATCTGGCAGAGATGTATGTGTCATGTTTCATATCATCACTCAGACCCCCCTAAACCTCCCTGCACTTATGATAGAGGCCATGAGAGAAACTTTGAACAGATCCAAGGCACACTTGCCTTATGGTATGGCCCTTACTAGAGTTTTTAGGAGGTTTGGAGTTAGCTGTGAGGGGGAGACACCTACCAAGCTCTCACATGTGGACACTTTCAACCAACACAGCCTGCACCGAATGGGAATTACAAAGACTGTTGGTGGTTGGATCAAGGGCTCTGAAGAAAGAGCTGAGGAGAGAGTTGAGGAAAGAGCTGAAGACAGAACTGAAGGCAGAGTAGAAGAAGAAGGTCCATCTTCTCCTGTACATAACTTCAGGGCAGCTTCACCAGATACCCAGTTCATTCCTGATACTGAGGCTGGCCCTTCTGAGTTTACTAGGATGCCCACACCAGTGTATCAGCCAGAGAGCAGAGCACCTCCATCAGAGTTCAGACTGGCTGACGATCAGATCGAGCATATTTCACAGCATGTGGCTTCTTTGCTGTCTAGCCAGTGGAGTAGTACTTCTTTTGCACCTGGAGCTACTTCTTCTGATCAGACCATTACTCCCCACATCTCCACTGTATTTCAGATGATTTCAGATCAGTCCGTCAGGATACAGCAGCTTGAGGATACAATCTGGAAACTTACTGGCAGAGTTCTTGACTTGCAGGGGCAAGTCCTTGCATTGGCCCATCCCCAGCCACAGGAGTCTACTATTGAGGTCACAGACCTCACTGCAGAGGCTGGCAGGCTCAGAGGAGCATTAGAAGGTGGATATGAGCTACTGAGGAAAGAGATCAGAGGATCGAGTGAGCATGCTACCACCCAGTTTACTGCTCTACTTCAATCTGTTTCCAAAGCACTGAACGTACTTGATTCTATCAGACTCATGGTATCAGCCCTAGCATCTCAGCATTCTCAGCCTCCCAGTTCATCTCGCCCTTCTACTCGTGGCAGAGGCAGATAGGGTAGAGGACGCACTTCTGATCCATCATCTCCTCACCCTATATCTGATGACTCTGATCATTGACTTATCTAGATCCTAGGAGTTAGTATCTTGTTCCAGGATCTATACCTTGGGGCCATGTATTGACATTTAGCTGGTTGAATTTTATGTATTGAAACAATTATGATATTAATGGAATCATCTTTTACCTATATTTCTACCTCTTTGTAATGATTATATTTTGGTTATATTTCAATCTCTGATACATCTATTGAAATATTATCTTCTCCTTGTTGTTGTTTGCTGTTGATAATTGCTATATTAAGGGGGAGCAAACATCTGTAAAAAAAAAAAAAAAAAAACTCTAAAGAAGAAGAAATTAAAGAATATTTCAGAAAAAGAAAAGAAAGAGTTAACTATGTTTGATGATGTTAAAAAGGGAGAGAAATTAAACTAAAACAAAAATTGAAATTAGACAAAAAGCAAAACCCTAAATTATGAGAAAAAGGGGGAGAAATTAAACAAAAACAAAGATTGGGAGAAATTAAAACAAATATTGGAGAAATTAAAAAAAAATAAAGATTGGGAGAAATTAAAACAAATATTGGAGAAATTAAACAAAAACAAATATTGGAGAAATTAAAACAAATATTGAAGAAATTAAACAAATATTGGAGAAATTAGACAAAAACAAGGATTGAAAGATTAAACAAAACTTTGAGAAATTTTGGTATCAAAATTTGGTATCAAACAGAACTTTAACAAAAAGTCATCCATCAAAAGCAAAATCATGAGTACAATGCAAATAAATATTTTTTTTTATATATAAGCTCTGATATTCAAACTTGCTTTTGAAATTTTACTCACCTTGATACATCAATAAGAAATTTGTTTTACTCTGATACATCCTACAATTTCTTTTAACTTGATCTGATACATGATAACATTTGATCCGATACAGTGTGAAGGTTTCTCTGATATATTATAACATTTGCTCTGATACAGTGTGAAATTTTCTCTGACATTTGCTCTAATACAGTATGAAATTTTCTCTGATACATTAAAAAATTTTCTTGCTCTGATACATTATAAAATCTTTTCTGATATCATTGTAAAAATTATTTTTGCTCTGATACATAGAAAAAGTTATTTATCTTCTCTTGCTCTGATATATCTTGAACTCAAAATGATCTAATACCCTTTTCAAATCTTTAAGAAAATGGACAAACTATTTTTGCATTTATATTACATGCCAAAAGAATCATACTCTTTTCAAGCATATACACCTATAATGGATTCTTTTGAAATTAATGCATTAACATAAATATTTTTGTTCAAATATTTTGTCATCATCAAAAAGGGGGAGATTGTTGCTCCTAGATTGATTTTGATGATTACAAATCAGATTGAAGGGATTCAAATAATTTTAAAATGAAAAAAAAGTCCTTATGATCTTCAAGGGCAAAATCATAATTTCACTCAAATCTTGATTTGATAGTATCATTTGGTAGAACAAATGATTTGAAATCTATTGGTAAAAATTTCATTGTGTTTGGACTTATATTTTTGAAGTTATGAAGGTTTGAAGTGCATGAGTCGACTCATGAGTCAACTCATGGCACTGTGAGCTGATTGGCACGCAAAAATTCTCCTTGGCACGCTAGTTTTCTGGCTTGGCACGACCTGTGAGTCGACTCATGAGTCGACCCACAAGGCATGAGTCGACTCATGAGTCGACCCCTGCTAATTTGAGCCAAGAAATTCCAGAAAAGCATTCTCTGGTTTTTGCAACAGAGGTCGACTCATGAGTCGACCCTGAAGCATGAGTCGACTCATGAGTCGACCCCTGCGATGGGAAATGTCAGCAACGACTATTTTTTTGCCCATTTTAATTGCCATTTATGCTTCCTAAAAATCCTCTAACGGCTCTTTATCTGCCTAAATTGTTTTCTCTTGCTTCTAATGCTACAAAATGCTTAATTTGATGAAAGAAATTGCAGATTAAATAGCGGATCAAACGTGAAATCAAAAAAAGAAGAGAAGAAGAAGAAAAAGACGAGAAAGAGAGAAGAATAGAAGAGAGGATCTGTAATTTGCAAGAATAAGCCTGAGATCAACGAAATATCCATAGAGAAAAAGAGAGAGGATCCACAATATACCAGAGAGATTGTGAAAGAGAAAAGCTAGATCTTTCAAGGAGAGAATTCTTTACACCTATCGTTTCAACCTTGATCTAGAGATCGTTCAAAGCTTTCAAGAGATCTTCAATCAACGATCAACCTCTTCTCAAGCATTCGTTCAACCGTTCATTCATCTTCAAAAAATCTGAAAAAGGGGTTCTTCATTTGAGTAAAGCTTTTATTGTTATATTTGCTCATTTAAGGAGCTGTTATTGTATTAATCTGTGCTCTAAATATTCTTACTCTTTGTGAGTTTTTGCTCTTGTTTTTGGAGGATTTCCAAAACAAGAAAAGGTTGATCCGAACCTGAAATCGGAGTGTTTTGGGTTTGCTTGTACCCGGGAAACAAGTGATCTAGCTTGGGATAGCTAGTGTCGGAGTTTCCGACGTCTTGTATTCTAGCTTGGGATAGCTAGTGTCGGAGTTTCCGACGTTTTGTATTCGGATTGAATACAAAGGATAGTGGATTGAAATTCTCAAGTGGGATCTTGGGGAGTGGATGTAGGTGCAAGGTTAGCACCGAACCACTATAAATCCTTGTGTTTGTGGTGTGCTTTATCGCTTTATCTTATTTCTTTATTATATCCTTGCAATACTGCTTTAGGTAATTAATATTGTTTTAAGCCATTGTTTTGTTCTTCATAAGTTATCTGTTGGGCTTAAAATTTTTAGAAACCCAATTCACCCCCCTTCTTGGGTTGCATAGCTGGGCAACAATTATTATATAATATTAAATTAAAAATTAAAATATATAAATATAGCATGAACTACATGCTGATCATATCAACATGTTTCTATACTACATCTAATGTATGTATTAAACAATAGATCAGATCTATTACCTTGCAAGTTAGATGTTCTAACCTCGTTGATCTGGGCTTAAAGATGATGTTGCAAGCCACACATGCGTTCGGCCTCTAGAAGTCATCCACACGAGCCCACGAATCTCGATCAGAAGTCCTGCTTCAGGAAATCAGCACAGTATGCTAGTACTGTGCTGATCCTTCTTTGATGGTTGATCAGGTGCCTCCTTCTTCTTGATTTGGACTCTTTCAAAGATGAAAAGTAAAAGGAGGAGTTTCAGATCTGAGATGATCTTAGAAAACTCAAGATGGAGGGAGGAAAGATATGAAAACAAATAACCCTAGAAGAAGACCCTCTTCTTCTTCTCGTTTCTCTCTCTAGACACCCTAACTTGTATCTTTTATATCTCCATGACCCAAAGGTTCATCTCTCTAATTTTTGGATGGCCCAAAGGTCTCTCAAATATCTATCTTTTTCAAAAATTTTATGAAGAAACTCATCTTATATAGAGAGATATGATAGAGTCCTTGTCTAGGTCAAATACCTAGTCAAGGCTTATCCAAACATGGCAAGTTAAGGGGCGCCCAACTCTTGAGCACCTCCTCCATATTTTCATGCATGGATCACCAGAAAAGGGTGCACAATGTATACCCTAAAAGTCATGAAAATTTCAAAAAGAATTTGGATAAATTCGGTGCAAAATTGAAAGAGTTTTGGATTTCTAAAACTCTATCTCATAGAATTCGAAATCCAAACTTATTCCTTTTTTATTTGATCCAAACCACCTTCCATGTAAGAAAAAAGAGAGGAGACCTTTTGTGAATGTGGGAGAGACCTGGGAGAGGGCTTTTGTCACACAAAATAAGAGGAGATTGGCGTTGAATGAGAGAGAGGGCGTGGGGAAGGCTTATGTGGTGCAAGGTGGAATCCTAGTCTTACTAGGATTCTATCTTATGACTTGTTTTAATTTGATTTTTCAAACCAAATCAAACCAAAATTAGATCAACCCAATTAAAATAGGTATTAACCCAATTAAGAACCTAATTTAATCAGATTAAATTAGATTTAAATCTGATTTAATTTTTTAATCAAATTAGAAATTAGATTGACCCAAGTCCTAGTTGAACTAGGACTAGTTTTTCCTTGCACTTGGCTTATCCAATAAACTAATTGGACTTGATCCAATCAAGTCCAAACTAAATCTAATTAAATTATATTTAATTAGACTTAATCTCAGCCCATTGGCTTAATCAAATTAAATCAATTAGCAATCGAATTGCTAATCGATCCTCCTGCAACACTTGCACTGGGTTAAATGTCAATCGTATTGATCATTTAACCCTAGAACGATTCTTAATCATTGATCAACCATCCGATCGGATCATGAAATCTAATGTGTATGACCTCATAGGTCCGAACCTAAGTCAGTAGTATAGAAATAAATTTCTGTACCAATCGAAGTAACCATCTAGCAATGGTACCCGACGACCGGATAGGTCGAATGTGTAGAACAACATCCTTAGAACCCATGCGGATATAGTTTTTATATAATTCATCCCCTTGACCAAAATGATCATAGGACACCCCAGAGTTCAACTGCCAACTCTGATCAGGTTGTCCACATTGTATTTCAAAATATCAAATCCATCTGATGGATTACCCTGGCCAAAGTTTTGCTAAATTGAAATACAGCGACTCATTCTTCTCCAACTCTTGGAGTGGTCAATCCCATCTCGATCACACTCTGACTTCGCAAGTACTTGACTGTGCCCAAAAGCCTTCCATCTTTGAATTAGAAATTCAGTTAGTCCAGTACTAAAGCACAGTGAGTTGCTTGCAAGTCACTGAGGCGATCTCAAGTCTAAGGGACACTTATACCTATATCCCATCAGAGACATTCTCGATAGTAGAATGCTCTGGAGTTGGTCACATTCAATGATGATGTACCCTTACATCTCACCTGTATGCCATACCAGTGTCTCCACACTCTTTGGTAAAGAGGACAACCAACCCTTATGGCCTACAGCGACCTATGCTCGATAGAAGCTGTCATCCTTATTAACAGCCTATCATTTGGTCGTGAACAGTTTTAAAGACTAATCGATAAATTCTCTTTTTATCGAACTTAAATAGTCCTAAGGACTTCATCATAACAACGGAGTTCATTAGAAGATGAAAGCTTATGATGAAGATGTCAAATATATTTTATTTATTAACAAATCAATTACAATACTTGGTTGCTCAACTGTCAACAGCTTGATGATTGACTTTTTGGGACACATTTTCCAATGCTTAAGAGAGTCCATTGTGAGAGAATCCCATTCTCTCCTAGATATGTTAGAAATTCACTAGAGAGGTATTCACCTCCTCGATCAGATTGAAGAGTTTTAATACTTTTTTTAGTTTATTTCTTTACTTCATTATGAAACTATTTAAATATTTCAAATAATTCAAACTTGTGTTTCATCAATTAGATGTACCCATATCTAAATAGGTCACCTATGAACGTAATGAAATAGCTATACCCTCCTCTGGCACATGTGCTCATGGGTCTACATACATCAGTATGTATCAGATCCAGTACATCACTAGCTCGTTCACCTTTTTCAGTAAAAAAAAATTGGTCATCTTTCTAAGCAAATAAGACTCACAGGTAGGTAACGATTCATAATCATTTTTATCAAGAATCCCTTCTCGAGCTAACCTGTTCATCCTATTCTTGTTGATATGACCTAGCCTACAATACCAAAGGTAGGCATCTGTGACATCATCTATTCTAGGGCTTTTATTATAAATGTACATTATATTAGGCCTAGATATAATATAGATACTATTGTTCAACTATCCACGCAAAATTGTAACACCATTAAAAATAATATCACAAAAATTTTTCTTTATTGATATTTCGTAATTAGATTTGGCCAAAAGATCTACAGAAATAACATTCAAAAGGAAACTAGGATAGTAATGACACTCATCAAGAATAATGTAACGAGACTCGAATACAAGCTTGATGATTCTTAAAGCTAGAATTGAAACTGACCTTCCATCTCCAACATTCAGGAATCTCTCGCCATATCCAAATCTCTTACTGACCTTAAGATTCTACAACGAATTGCAAATATGAATAGGGCTATCGGTATCTAATACCCAAGTCATTGTATCAAAAAGAGAGAAGTTACAAGGTGTTATCACATAAGTACCTTGTCTAGCAATTGATTGCTTCTTCTTCTTTGGCCTTTCAGATAAAGAAAAGCAATATACTGAGGATAGTTTCTCTTCTAGTGACTCTGCTTCTTGCAAAAGAAGTACTCCGTCTGACTTTGATCAGCCTTGAACTTGAGTTTTTGGGACTGACTCCTAGCACCTGGCACCTTTTTATTCTTTTTCTTTTTCCCTTCTTAAAGGGACGATGACTACCCGAAGAAGATCCTCCCACTAAATTCACTGTATGGAGCTAGTGATCTTTTTCAAAAGTTTATAGTAACCCCAGCAGACCGTGGTAGTTGACTACAAGCTTTGTCATTCTAAAATGACTGAGGAACGATAGGTAGGACTTGGACAGTCAATTCAAGATCGCATCCTTCCCCAGCTGTTCATGCAAAGGGAAGCTGAGTTTGCTCAGTTTTTCAATCTGTTCGATCATGTTCAATACATGATCGATAACAGATGTACCCTCCCTCATCCAGGAGTTAAAAATGGTGCAACTAGTCTTATGCCGCTCAATGTCGTCAGGAGTACCAAAGGAATCAATCAATACTTGAAGCATTTCCTTTGGGTGAGCCTTTTCAAATTTCTAACTGAACTCATTGTTCATGGAGGCCTGCATGACGCAACGAACCGTAGTGTAGTCATTGAGCCACTTCAAATAAGTATCTCGGATCGTGCCTCGGGCATTGGGAGCAGGCTACTCAAGTGTCGGATTTGTAATCACATATAGGATCCACTCGTGCTCCAGGATAATTTTTAGCTTTCGATGCCAATTATCGAAATTCGATCCAGTTAGCTTCTCACTATCCAACAGTGATCGGAGTGACAAGTTTGAGGCCATATCTACATACACAAAAAAATATAAAATCTAATTAGTATATAAATTTATTAATCCTAAAAATATGGACTTTAGTCTAAAGGTCCTCCCATTATTTTATACGAATTGATAGCTTCTACCTCCAATTCGAGAAATTATCTTAATTTTTTAGCGGGTACTAGAATCCACACAGACTGCATATAAGCCCGAGGATGGCTCGATCAACCCATATGCACCTATGGATAGGTTCTCAACTAATTATTTCTCCAAACAACTTCTAGTAATTGATTTAGCTCCAGATTTCATTTTAGTAGGCGATGGGCCTTCATTGAAAGTTTTGATTAGGTCAAACCATTAATATGAACCTACTCAATGATTCTACCTAATGAGTGATCAAGCCTAAGGATGGTTTGATCAACCCAACCATCATCAGATAGTTCAAGGAGTCATCATATGATAAATGATAATTCCATCATTCAGAGAGAACACCAGATGGATGGCGCTTGCAATGTCAATCAAAAATAATGGATCCATTATCATTCACCTTAATAGGAGGCTATGATCTAGTTATCACTATAACCAGCTCATTTTAGGAGACCTAATAATTTAGAAGATTTAATCAATTTAAAGAAGAGAAAAGAAGAGATTAATCAGTAGACCACAATCCTCTTACTGACTTCACTAAGTCACTGAATCGAGTTAGGGTCAAACTAATTGAAATGGTACCTAGATCAGTCACACTGATCAACCTTAATGGCATGGGCTATCTCAAATCACTTAGTGATTTAATCAAAATCTAGTTCACCAAATTAGCCAAATAAGTGAGATCGGTGGGAGGGTCTGCTAAGCTTGCTTTAGACACCATCGAAATGGCCAGATAAGCTACTTCTAATTAAAAACCATCGGTCAAAATGCCAAACTTACCTTAGATATCAATTGGTTAATTAGTTTTGATTTGACCAACCTAATGATTCAGATCCAACCATTGAGCCATAATCAAGGTTCATTTGGTCTAATCAAAGACATGGACTTGACCATTTACAACTATTGTATTAGAAAAATTTTGATTAATTTAATTCAATATTTGGTTAGACTTAATCAATTTCTCTACATCGTCAATCAATTCTTTGATTTCAACCTTAGGTCTAACCCAATTAAAGAGAAGGACTTGATTTGAGCTAACCCATGCTCCATATTTTATGTAATGTCATTAGATCTCAAATCACAATTCTAGATCTAATCAACTCAACACTTAATTCTTAATTAAGTTTTGCATCAACATGGTTTAGGTTTTGAAAATAATTTCTTATATAAACTCTTTACATTAAATCATAAATTTTTTTAAATTAAATCTAAATTTTTATGATTTTAAATCAAAATAATTTTGATTGATCAAGATTAGATGTAACTAGTTTCTTCATAACTTGCATCACATACAACAACACCTAGAGTTTCAAGATCTAAGATTTTGCAAGAAAGTAAATTTTTCTTCTTTCATTTTTTTCTTTATGGGAGCTCACAGTGGCACCCCTATACACCATGAAGAGCATCCTATTGAATGGAAAGAGAGGGTCATATAACCCTACTTGCTCGTATGATCAGACGGTCTAGTGATTATCCAATCCGAGTACTTTGTTACTCAGAACATCTAATCTAAATAGACGATAATCAGATCTGAAAATAAATATATTTAGATCTAATCTAAATCATAAATAATCAGATCTAATATCAAAAATCAGATCTAAAGTCATAATAATTCATATCAAAATAACCTCACTCTGATATCAATTGAAGAAAATATGCAGTAGTGCTATGCATGCAATTTTAAAATTTTTATACAATAAATATAAAAGATTAAATAATTTAATCTTAATCATATGTATAAGATCTAATCTTAGACTACCACATCATGATCTATGATATGAAAAAGATGCACTTTAGATCTGAAAATAAAATCACATATCGATCTCATCGATGCTGAAATTTTAGATCTAACTATTAGATCTAATATTGTGATCAAGATAAGATAGAAATCATTATCAAACTAATTTGATATTGATATCCTCTAGTTCAGTGGTTGGAGAAGGTATTCCTCAAGTTGCTCATAGCCATATGAAGTTTTTTGACCTTTATAAGGAAATCCATGCGAAGACTGGTGCAGATCAGGGGCTTGGAGGTGCTAGCCCCAAGCAATTTTGACAGCTGATCTCTTCCTTCTTCTTCAAGCACTTTGAACACTCCAAAGTAATAGAAGATCTAGAGAAGGAAGAGAGGAGGAGGAGAAGAGTTCTAGAAAATCAAAAAATAGCAAGGGAACCAATAATGGGACGTCCAAGAGAAAAGCCCCCTTTTTATAGCTAAGAATTAGGGTTTCACCAAGGGAAGGGTGCCAAGAGTCCAAGCCAAAACCACTTTTGGCATCTCAAAAAATTCAAAAAAAATCACTATAGTGTGGACAAAGATTCTAGAGTCCCACACACTAAAGAATTCTCCAAGAAAAGTAGAGAAGAAATCATAAAGGCACCAATAATCTTTCATGTATAAAAAATCTTTTTCCTAGTTTACATCTTTTCTCTAATTTGGATTGCATTCGAATTAGGCAAGAGATAAGATTATGACTCATCAACTATTGCCAACCACTCTTATTGAACCCTCTATCATGATGCTACAAATTATCCAATTAGGCATGGAGAAATTGGCATGGGTTCAGGAGTAGCGCAAGAGATAAGGATAGAGTCCAAGTTGACAAGGACTCTTCATTTCCAATTCAGATTCTAATTCAAATCAAATTTGGATTGAACCCACTGATCGAGATGAATCTAATCTAATTAGAAACTCAAATATCTCATCAAATTTCTAACCTAATTAGAAATTATCTGATTCAAAATCCTGATCAAATCTGGATCAAATTTTCATTGTAATCAAAATTTATCATATCAAACCCAATCTGAGTCAAACTGAATCTAATTCAATTAGACTTGATCTAAAACTCTTTATTCAATCAAATTAAGTTAATTAATAATCTAATTACTAATTAATTCTCCATAATAATAGATTCTAGTCCCAATAAGACTCTTCTCCAGAGTCTCAATCCCAGTCAGACTCGTCACCAAAGTCACAATCCAATTGGAGTCTTTAGCTATCAAATCTAATCAAACCTTCTAATGTATATGACCCCATAGGTTCGAACCTAAGCCAGTATTATAGAAATAACTTTCTATACCAATCAATGTAACCATCTAGCAATGGTGACTCAACGACCGGATAGGTCGAAGTATTACAAAGCAACATTCTAGAATCTATTGGTGTATGGTTACTGTATAATTCATCCCTTTGACCTTAATGCTCAAGGTAACCTAGAGTTTAACTATCAATCCTAATTTAATTGATCACATTATATTTCAACCTTTCAAATCCATCTCATGGATTATCCTGGCCAAGGTTTTACTAAATTGAAATACACTGATGCATATCTCCTACTAATTTAGAGGGATCGATTCTATCTTGACTCACACATCGACTTGATTAGTACTTGATTGCACCCAGTATCTTTTCATAACTAAGTTAGAAACTCAGATGGTCCGATACTAAAGTACAGTGAGTTGCTTATAAGTCACCGTAGTGGTCTCAAGTCAGAGGGATACTATACCCATACCCTTCACGAGCTACTCTTGATAGTAGAGTGCTCGACAAATGGTCACGTTCGATGTGAATGTACTCTTATATTCTATTTGCATATCATAATAGTATCTCCACACTCCTTGGTTAAGAGGATAACCAACTCATATAGCACACAATAATCTATATTCGATATTGCTATCATCCTTATTAGTGCAGAATTCCGTCGAAGTCGGAGAAGCTGGAGCTGGGATGACCGCGACCGCCGTCGGGACCTGCAAAGAAAGTCTAAATCAGAGTTGGGGGTGCTCCGGCAAGACCCTCCGATGCTCAAGTCAGTACTCTGCTTCAACAGAAATGGAGTGCTCGAGCGGAAGTTTTGGCAGAGTTTCGAGATAAAGTTACCAGCTTCCAGAAGAACGTGTCTAGGGGTTCCTTATTTATAGATGGAGGGTGTAACTGACTAACAGCGACGTCTATAACCATCAGGTAGTGGACTGCTCAGAGCCGCATGGAGTTTGTTACGGAGAGTAGTGGCGTCAGGGGTCGTTCAGGGCCACGTGGAGCTCGTTGCGGAGAGTGGAGTGGTGTCCATTGTCGGGACTTGCCAGAGAGTGGTGGAGCTGCATGAAATCCATTGCAGGGAGTGGAGCAGGAGGGCGGCTCTTATCGCAACTCATCAGAGAGTGGTGGAGCCGCATGAAATCTGTTGCAGGGAGTGGAGTAGGAGGGTGGCTCTTGTCGTGACTTGTCAGAGAGCTCTGATCCGTTGGCTGGAGCTCGGTTGGGATATCTAATGGAGTGGAATGGCTCTCTATTGTTGATCTGGGAGAAGCTCGGATGTCCCCGAAGCTGCTGATGAGTCTACTGTTGTAGGGTGGCTTAGGCACTGATACTATGGGTGGAAGTCACCTACCACAGAAACTCAGATAGAAACTTTCCATTGGCGAAGCCCGATAGAAATCCGATTGTTGGAGAAGTCCGTCTGGGATTCGCACGATGCAAAAACTCGCCTGAAGATGATCCATTGGGGAAGTTCGGTTTTATGAAGGATCTGGTGGAGGGTCGGTCGGTGATGGACTTCGGATGGCGTTGGGGAGGTTCGATAGACATCGGAGGTGATCGGTCGTTATAGGAATCCAGCTGATGGAGCCCAATCATCGTAGAAGCTCATCCAATATCCAACCGCTATGGAGGTTCGGTCGAAGTCTGGTTCTTGTAGAAGGCTAAAAGGAGACCGCTTATTGTAGAAGCTCGGTCGAAGGTCAATTATCGTGGGAGCTCGGAGTAGCGACCTGGCCGATGAGTCCTATCCAATTGTAGAAGCTTGGTCGAAGATCGATTGTCGTGGGACCCGACTTCGAAGAAGCTCAGCTGAAGTCTACCTGTAATGGAAGTTCGGGAGGAATATGTTTACAGCAGAGGCTCGGATGGGATTTGCTTACGGTAAGGATCCGAGGTGGCCATCCGCTGTAAGGGTTCGGAGTAGACTGCTCACAGCAGGAGTTCGAGGCAGACCACTCATAGTGGAAGTTCGGAGTAGGCCGTTCACAGTAGAAGTTCGGCTATCGCAGGAGCTCGGCTGGAATCCTGAAGGCGGTCGACTGTCGTAGAAACATGGAAGGAGCCCGATTACTGTAGAAATCTCGCTGTCAGGGAAGCTCAGACGCTGACGAAGCCCGAAAGAAGTTTGGGGGTAGTCGATTGCTGTAGAAGGACAGCTAACAGCGAGGCTCAGAGGGCCCTTGGGGCGGCCCGATGGGTGAACACTGAGGCCCATCGTCGAAGAAGTCCAGACGGCTGAGGGAGTTCAGAGGGGCGTCACATACAAGGTCGGGAGTCGGAGGAGCCCCGAAGGGTCAGTCCTCCGCAGACTTCGGCCCGGGGGCACTTTATACCCAACACCAGTCCCCCTACTTCCGAGTTCGGGTTTTGAATGAAGTACAGAGAATTTCTCATGGTCGAAGTGGCTCTCTTCGATTTCCGTACTCAGCGGTCGCTAGATATTTTGATTCTCGATATGCTGGTACTGGAGCTTTTTTAGAAAAGGCTTCTCTTTTTTGGAATTCCAGTCGGAACGCAGTCCCAGGTATGGTGCCATAATGGTTTTGCTAATTGTCGGCCACCTCTAGCCGCCTGCCATGGTGAGTGGGCCACGCGACGGTCACGGACTGGTCTGAGGAGTCTTGCAGTCATTATTGCACCGGCTCTCATTGCTTATTTAAACCTGCCTCCCTCCCCCTTTTGGGATCTCACCTTGTACAGGAGCTTCTTCAGTCTTCTCTTCTTTGCCTTATGCGTCTGTCGACTCATCCTTATCTCTGTACCCTCGCATTCCTCAGACCAGCTTGGGTTAGCCTCGAAGCTTTCTCTGCCTCTACGGCCCCATTTGTAGATGGCACTGGCCTTCCTTTGTTGCCGATATGGGCACAGATGCAGCTCTGATGTTAGCCCAAAGCCTGAAAGTCCACGAGCGGGAAGACGCTACAACCTCTGGGTTGGTGAAGAAGGTGAAGGTAGAAGAGATAGATCTGGCCATGTTTTTTCTTGACGGCCCAGAGCCCGCGCTTATGCCACATCTTCGACCGTGAGGGCTTCCTGGTGCGCGTCACCGTGAGGAGAAATGTGACCTCAGAAAGAAGGTCATGCCCATCATCACTGTGAGGGGGAACCTGACCTCAGAAACAAGGTCATGCCCGCCGTCATCATGAGACAGCGGAAGCCATGGCACGGCAAAGACAGCGTCTACATGTACTTCAAAGATAATGCTGGAGTAATCACCGATCATGCCCGCCGTCATCATGGCGTCTATGTGTACTTTGAAGATAATGCTAGAGTAATTGTCGGTCTGAGAGGGGGACTGGAAGAAGAAGCCAAGTACTTGAAGTAATTCTCGATGATGGCTGGAACCGGGAGTTCGAAATCTGATGGAGCCGAGCTTCCTTAGAGTTGTTTATTTTGTATATGTGTTTTTGTTGTTTGCTTTTTCTTCTTCTTTTTTTTTTTGGCCTTTTAGGCTTTGTAATGCATACTTCACCAATAAAATGTGAATGAAATCATTTATTACCTCGCCCATTCTGGTATTGAATGGTTGTTTACCGAACTCCATTTGTCTTCCATCTTGTTTGGCGTCGACGTAGTTTGTAATCCCTTGCTGATTCTTGTGTCGATTCGTCGTTCATCGAACTTCTTCTGTCTTCCATCTTGTTCGTTGCCGACGTAGTTTGAAGGTTTCTGGTTGCAGCCGTATCGATTTGTCCTTAGGGACTAGAGATTTTCGGCAAGGGTTTTCTCTCTCGTCAGGATGAGGTCCCTTGTGCCTTTGATGTGGTTCGTTTTTCGCCTATCGCCGGTGTAGTTCGTCGCCTTTTCTTTTCGTCTCTCCTTTTCTTCTATGTTTGAGTGAGGGTCTTCCCTTCACTCCTGACGGGGCCGTGAGTGTGTGGAGGAGCCAATGAGGAAGCTTTCCTCCTTGTCGATCAATCGAGTCTTTGTTTGCATCGGGACGAGGTCCTCCCCTCATCCCCGACAGTTGGTTTCAGCTCGTGTCAGGGCGAGGTTCTCCTCCTGTTCCTGACAAGGCTGTGGGGGCACATAAGGACTGTTGTGAGGGCCTCTTCCCCCATCCGATCTTTAGAAAATTAGGCCTTCGACTTTGCTCATGTTAGGACGAGGTTCTCCTCCTGTTCCTAACAACGCTGAGGGGGTACATAAGGGCCGTTGTAAGGGCCTCTCCCCCCATCCGGTCATTAGAAAATTGGGCCTTCGACTTTGCTCATGTTAGGATGAGGTTCTCCTCCTGTTTCTAACAAGGCTGTTGGGGCACATAAAGGCCGTTGTAAGGGCCTCTCCCCCCATCCGATCTTTAGGAAATCGGGCATTCGACTTTGCTCATGTTAGGATGAGGTTCTCCTCCTGTTCCTAACAAGGCTGTGGGGGCACATAAGGGTCGTTGTAAGGGTCTCTCCCCCTATCCGATCTTATGAAATCGGGCCTTCGACTTTGCTCATGTTAGGACGAGGTTCTCCTCCTATTCCTAACAAAGCTGTGGGGGCACATAAGAGCCGTTGTAAGAGCCTCTCCCCCCATCCGATCTTTAGAAAATTGGGCCTTCGACTTTGCTCATATTAGGATGATATTCTCCTCCTGTTCCTAACAAGGCTGTGGGGGCACATAAAGGCCATTGTAAGGGCCTCTCCCCCCATCCGGTCTTTAGGAAATCGGGCCTTCGACTTTGCTCATGTTAGGATGAGGTTCTCCTCCTGTTCCTAACAAGGCTGTGGGGGCACATAAGGGCCGTTGTAAGGGCCTCTCCCCCTATCCGGTCTTTAGGAAACTGGGCCTTCGACTTTGCTCATGTTAGGATGAGGTTCTCCTCCTGATCCTAACAAGGCTGTGGGGGCACATAAGGGCCGTTGTAAGGGCCTCTCCCCCCATCCAATCTTTAGGAAATCGGGCCTTTGACTTTGCTCATGTTAGGATGAGGTTCTCCTCCTGTTCCTAACAAGCTTAACTCTGATTGCATGGGAGAGTTTTTTCCGTCGTTATAAACTCATGCTGAAAGAAAAATATACAAATATGATACTTTTATTTAAGGTGAAGCTATTGGTAATACATTCGTAGGTTTTTTGAGTTCCACGGTCGTGGGAACTCTGCTCCTCTAAGCTCTTTTAAATAGTAGGTTCCGGGCCGGACTACCTCCTTGATTTCATATGGGCCTTCCTAGTTTGGGGCAAGTTTTTTCTGATTTTGAGGTTGTGAGACAGCGGCTCGCCGTAACACCAGGTCCCTCGCTCTGAAGACTTTGCTTTTGACCCGAGAGTTGTAGTAGCGGGCTACTTTATGTTTGTGGGCCGCCATCTGAACTCGATCCATCTCCCGCTTTTCTTCTAACCAGTTGAGGTTGGCCTTGAGATCCTGTGGGTTGCGCTGTTCGTCGAACGCCACGACTCGCACCGACGGAAGCTGGAGTTCTATTGGGATCACGGCCTCTGTCCCAAAAGTTAAAGCAAAGGGGGTCTCCCACGTGGGCAATCTCTGAGTAGTCCGGTATGTCCACAATACATGATAGAGCTCGTCAGCCCAAGCTCCCTTTGCTTTTTCAAGCCTCACTTTGATGCCCTGTAACAGAGTCCGATTGGTTACCTCGGCTTCGCCATTTGCCTGAGGATGGGCTGTCGATGTGAAGTTGTGGGAGATGTTTAGGTCCTCACAAAATTTAGCAAACTTTGCCCCAGCGAATTGTCGCCCATTGTCAGTGATGAGGGTTCTGGGTAAGCCGAACCTGCAGACAATTGACTTCCAGACGAAGTCCCACACTTTGGCTTCCGTAATTTTTGCCAAAGGTTCAGCTTTGACCCACTTAGTGAAATAGTCTATCGCCACCAGGAGGAACTTTCACTGCCCCGATACCATGGGAAAGGGTCCGAGGATATCCATCCCCCACTACGCGAACGGCCACGGGGCACTCAACGTTGCCAGTTCAGAGGCAGGTTGCCTTTGTACATTGGCATATCTCTGACATCGATCACATCTTCGGACATATTCGACGGAGTCATGGTACATGGTAGGCCAGTAATAACCTTATCGGAGCAGCTTATGGGATAAAGACCTTGCCCCCAGGTGATTTCCACAGACTCCCTCATGTACCTCCCTCAAGGCAAAGTCGGCTTTGGAAGGTCGGAGACATTTCAAGAGGGGCAAGGAGTACGACCTCTTGTATAGCTTGCCTTCGTAGAGAATATATCAGGAGGCCTGGTTCTTAAGCTTTCGAGCCTCTTTTGCATCAAGAGGAAGAACCCCATCCTTGAGGTACGCAACTAGCGGGTCGATCCAACTGGATTCATAGCTGATCTCCATCATAGACTGTGATTCTTTCGTGCTTGGATGCTTCAGAACCTCGAAGAAGACTTCTTTAGGTAGTTCGACCGGAGCCAACGTAGCCAACTTGGAGAGAAGGTTGGCCCTGGCATTTTTCGATCTCGGGATCTGCTGATGTCGAAGCTGTCGAAGGTAGG
The DNA here is from genome assembly GCF_000442705.2 of Elaeis guineensis. NCBI lineage: Eukaryota > Viridiplantae > Streptophyta > Magnoliopsida > Arecales > Arecaceae > Elaeis > Elaeis guineensis. The sequence goes on along the minus strand of NC_026008.2, from coordinate 11,971,568 downwards.
AATGATCTCCCTTACCCTCTCGAGATATCTAGCCATACTGTCCTCCCGAGCCTCGTAATTCCCATTGACCTGTCCTACTACTAATTGAGAATCACTGTAGGCTTGAAGCCGATCTACTTCTAATTCTTTGGCAACCTTTAGTCCTGCAATCAGAGCTTCATATTCTGCTCTGTTATTTGTTGCGGGAAACTCGAAGTGCAGGGCATACTCCACGACAATCCAGTCTGGATTGACCAAAATCAGGCCCGCACCTACGCCTGACATGTTGGAGGAACCATCCACATAGAGGGTCCAAGAACCATCAGGGAGATCGGCTCTTTCCTCGGGGAAGTTCGGCCGGAGCCCTGGATTATCGGCTTCATCTTGTCCAAGCTCGGCCTCCTCTGGGATAGTGCATTCTACCACGAAGTCCGCTAATATTTGGGCTTTGATCGCTAGCCGAGGTCGATAGTTGATGTCAAACTTCGTGAGCTCGACTGCCCATTTTACGATTCTTCCGGAGGCATCCGCCCAGTGAAGAACCGCCTTGATCGGCTGGTCGGTGAGCAGCATTATGGTGTGTCCTTGAAAGTAAGGTCGGAGCCTTCGAGTTGCAATCAACAAGGCATAAGTTAGTTTCTCTAACTTAGTATACCTGGTTTCGGCATCTCTCAATACTCGGCTTATGTAGTAGATCGACCGTTGAATTTTTGCTTCTTCCTTAACCAGAACTGCAGTGAGGGCCACAGGAAAAACCGCCAAGTATAGGAACAGTTCCTCTCCAGGCTCAGGCTTTGCCAATAATGGTGATGAGTCGAGGTAGGTCTTCAGCTCCTCGAACGCCTGCTGACATCCAACGGTCCAACAGAAGTTCCTGGGCTGCTTGAGGGTTTGAAAGAAAGGTAAGCATCGCTCGGTCGATCTCGAGATGAAGCGATTTAGAGCTGCTACTTTCCCGGTGAGGTGCTAAACCTCCTTTATCGACCTTGGGGCGGTCATCTCCTAGATGGCACGAATCTTTTCTGGGTTTGCCTCGATCCCGCGCCCCAATACCATGAAGCCCAAGAATTTTCCTGAGGTTACTCCAAAAGCGCATTTGACTGGGTTTAGCTTCATCTTGTATTTTCGAAGGACGCTGAAGGTCTCCTAAAGATCGGTGACGTGGTTCATTGAGGATCTGCTCTTTACGAGCATGTCGTCCATGTAGACCTCCATGTTGCAGCCGATCTGCTCTTTGAAGATCTTATTCACTAACCACTGATATGTCGCCCCCGCATTTTTGAGGCCAAAAGATATGATCCTGTAACAATAAAGGCCATGGTTAGTTATAAAAGTGGTTTTTTCTTCATCCCTTGGCGCCATCCTGATCTGATTATAGCCGGAGAATGCATCCATGAAGGTGAGAAGCTCGTGGTCTGAGGTCGCATCTACCAGTTGGTCGATTCTGGGCAAAGGATAACTGTCCTTCGGGCAGGCTTTATTCAATTTTTTGAAGTCTATACACATCCTCCATTTGCCGTTCGTCTTCTTAACCAAGACCACATTGGAAACCCAGCTCGAATAGTTGACCTTTCTAATAAACCCAGCCTTTAGGAGTTTATCAACCTCCTCGGCTATGGCCAGCTATCTCTTCGGTGCATGACTTCAAACTTTTTCCTTCGTCAGTCGGTGTTTGGGATCGATAGCTAGACGGTGTTGCATAACTTCAGCATCGATCCCTGGCATGTCCGTCGGAATCTAAGCAAAAACGTCTGCGTTCTTCTGCAGAAAATTGATAAGCTGCGTCCGCACCTCTTTCCCCAAGTTGGAGCCGATCTTTACCATGTGTTCCTCGTTCCCATCATTCAAAGGAATTGAGACAAGATCCTCCATTGGCCCACCCCATTCTTCTATCAGGTCATCGCAGGTATCCAATCCATCAACCGAACAGGGGTCAGGCCGACCACTTCTTTGCAGGGCTATATTGTAGCAGTGCCTTGCCAGGGCTTAATCTCCCTTGACTTCTCCGACCACTTGATTAGTAGGGACTTTTAATTTCAGATGGTAGGTTGACACCACAGCCCGGAGGGCGTTGAGGCCAGGTCGGTCGAGGATTGCGTTGTAGGCTGACGGTGCCTTCACCACCAGAAAATCCACCAGAGCCCTGGATTGTCTTGGATATCGACCTGCAACTACGGTCAAAGTTATTACTCCCTCCATCGGGATAGCATCGCCGGTAAACCCTACTAAAGGGGAGCCAATCGGCCCCAAACGACCGTTCGGGATGGATATTTTTGAGAAGGCATCGTAAAATAAAATATCAGCCGAGCTTCCACTATCAATGAGGATGCGGCGTACATCATAATCAGCAATATTTAAAGAAACTACAACCGCATCGTTGTGGGGGAACTGGACCTCTCGGGCGTCTTCTTCAGTAAAGATTATGGGTCCTTCAGTCCTTTGCTGCTTGGGTGGTCCGATCGATCTACTGGTCGCTCCCTTCCGGGGTTCTCCAGAGATGGTGCAGACGATCCCGATTGGAAGCCGATTCTCCCTACCTTTAGGTCGGCGTCGGATGGATCTGTCGACCACTGTCGCCAGAGGAGGGAGAAGGGCCTGGAAAATCGGGGGTGAGGTCGGAGCTTGAGATCTGGCCACGGAGGTTGTGAATCGCCTGGTGGATGCTCTGCGGGGAGGCATCAGGTGAGGATCTAGTAGAAGAAGGAGAAGAGAATGTCGGAGAAGATGACCGGAATCGATCCCGTTGAGCACTCCTTTAAGAACAAGGGTACTGCAAAGACACAGGCCCTTCCTCTAGCACCAATTCTGTTGGTGCAGAATTCCATCGAAGTCGGAGAAGCTGGAGCTGGGATGATCGCGGCCGCCGTCGGGACCTGCAAAGAAAGTCTAAACCGGAGTTGGGGGTGCTCCGGCAAGACCCTCTGACGCTCAAGTCAGTACTCTGCTTCAACAAAAATGGAGTGCTCGAGCAGAAGTTTTGGCAGAGTTTCGAGATAGAGTTACTAGCTTTTAGAAGAACGTGTCTGGGGGTTCCTTATTTATAGACAGAGGGTGTAACTGACTGACAACGACATCTGTAACCGTCAGGTAGTGGACCGCTTAGAGCCGCATGGAGTTTGTTACGGAGAGTAGTGGCATCAGGGGTCGTTCAGGGCCACGTGGAGCTCGTTGCGGAGAGTGGAGTGGTGTCTGTTGTCGGGACTTGCCAGAGAGTGGTGGAGCTGTATGAAATCCATTGCAGGGAGTGGAGCAGGAGGGCGGCTCTTGTCACGACTCGACAGAGAGTGGTGGAGCTGCATGAAATCCATTGCAGGGAGTTGAGCAGGAGGGCGGCTCTTATCGTGACTTGTCAGAGAGCTCTGATCCGTCGACTGAAGCTCGGCTGGGACATCTGATGGAGCGGAATGGCTCTCTATTATTGATCTGGGAGAAGCTCAGATGTCCCCGAAGCTGCTGACGAGTCTACTGTTGTAGGGTGGCTTAGGCGCTGATACTACGGGTGGAAGTCACCTGCCGCAGAAGCTCGGATAGAAATTTTTCATTGGCGAAGCCCGATAGGAATCTGATTGTTGGAGAAGTCCGTCTGGAATTCGTCCAATGCGAAAACTCACTTGAAGATGATCCATTGGGGAAGTTCGGTTTTATGAAGGATCTGGTAGAGGGTCGGCCGGTGATGGACTTCGGATGGTGTTGGGGAGGTTCGGCAAACATCGGAGGCGATCAGTCGTTGTAGGAATCCAGCTGATGGAGCTCGATCATCGTAGAAACCTGATCATCGTAGAAGCTCATCCAATATCCAACCACTATGGAGGTTCGGTCGAAGTCTGGTTCTTATAAAAGGCTGAAAGGAGATCGCTTATTGTAGAAGCTCGGTCGAAGGTCAGTTGTCGTGGGAGCTCGGAGTAGCGACCTAGCCGATGAATCCTGTCCAATTGTAGAAGCTCGATCGAAGATCGATTGTCGCAGGACTTAACTACGAAGAAGCTCGGCTGAAGTCTACCTGTAATGGAAGTTCAGGAGGAATATGTTTACAGCAGAGGCTCGGATGGGATTTGCTTACAGTAGGGATCCGAGGTGGCCGTCCACTGTAAGGGTTCGGTGTAGACTACTCGCAGTAGGAGTTTGGGGTAGACCACTCGTAGTGGAAGTTTGGAGCAGGCTACTCGCGGTAGAAGTTCGACTATCGTAGGAGCTTGGTTGGAATCTTGAAGGCGGTCAACCATCATAGAAATGTCGAAGGAGCCCGGTTACTGTAGAAATCTCGCTGTCAGGGAAGCTCAGACGCTAACGAAGTCTAGAAGAAGTTCGAGGGTAGTCGATTGCTGTAGAAGGATGGCTAACAGCGAGGCTCAGAGGGCCCTTGGGGCGGCCTGATGGGTGAACGCTGAGGTCCATCATCGAATAAGTTCGGATGGTCGAGGGAGTTTAGAGGAGCGTCACGTACAAGGTCGGGAGCCGGAGGAGCCCTGAAGGGTCAGCCCTCCGCAGACTTCGGCTGGGGGGCACTTTATACCCAACAATCCTATTAATAGCATATCATTTGGTTGCAAATATTTTTAAGAACTTAATGACAAATCCTCTTTTGTCGATTAATTATAGTCCTAAGGACTTCATTACAATATAGAAGTTCAAAGATGGACAATTTATAATGAAAATGCCAAATAATTTTTATCAATAAAAATTCATATACAATTTATAAGATGAGCACAATCGTCAATAGGTTGACGATTGGCTTTGGAACATATTTCTCAACAAAAACTCACACCCCAAGACTCCTCACATGAAGGCCTCTTTTTCTTTTATGTTACATGCACAAAAGAGAGACCAATCCCCTTTTTATTAGGCATGTAATGAGTGGGGGTGAAGAGTCCAACAATGTTTGGACTCTTCCAAAGATGTCACCTCCTCTCATAAGTTCATTCCCAAAAAATTATGTGATGCCACTTCTCTTTATTCTCCATGGTCAAACTAGATCCCATCTGATTTCACATGATGAAAACTTCCTCAAAATGTCACACAGATAAGGAGAAAAAAATAAGTTGGTGGCAAGATTTTGTAAATAATGTCAAACATTATCTATATAGTATCCAATTCAAATCTCATGTGAACATACCATTTAAAACCAGATCCTACCCAAATTTGGACATGAGATAGAAAATGGAAAGACCTTTTCTATGAAGAAATATCATATAAAAAAACTTTTGGTGTGAGGATATATGGCATCTTAAACTTGGTGGCGCATGGGAGAAGAGTCCAATGCAACATAGACTCTTAATTTCTTTATTTGAATCTAAACCAAATCATATCTAGTTTAGCCCAAATAAAATAGATAAAATCTAATTTAATTAGGTTCATAAATTTTTAATCAAATCTTAATCAAATTAGAAATTGATTGAACCAAAGTCCTGATCAAATCAGGGACAATTCTCCCTTAGTGATTAGATCATCTCATAACCTAATAGGATAAAAACTAATTAAATCTAATTCAATTAGATTTTATTTAATATTCTTTACTCAATCAAATTAAGCTAATCAATAATCTAATTACTAATTAATCTTTCATTAATTTACTAATATTTGATGAATAAATTTTTTGTAACTTTTGCATAAGGTTAACCATTAATCGAATTGACGATTAAATCCTTGAACGATTCTCAATCATTGATCAACCATATGATCAGTCAAAAACTTCTTTTGAGTTTGACTCCATAGGTTCCAACCTAAGTTGATAACATAGGAACAAATTTTTGAATCAATTGATGTAACTATCTAGCAATGAAACTCGACGTCTGGATAGGTCGAATGATGGTGAAGCAACATTCAAGAACCTATTAGTGTATAGTTACCGTATAATTCATCCCTTTGATCCTAATGCTCAAGGAGACTTAGGATTTAACTGTCAATCCTAAATAAGTCATCTACATTATATTCCAATCTTTCAAATCCATCACATGAATTATTCAAGCTCAGGTTTTGCTAAATTGAAATACATTGATATATTAACTCCTACTAATTCGGAGGGGTCAATCCTATCCACTCATGCACTGACTTGATAAGACCTGACTGCATCCAAAAATCTTCCATCACTGAATTACAAACTCAAATAGTCCGACATCAAAGTACAGTAAGTTGCTTGTAAGCCATCATGGTGATCTTAGGTCAGAGAGATACTTATACACATACCCTTCGTGAGCTACCCTTAATATTAGAGTGCTCCACAATTGGTCACGTTCAGTGACGATGTACTCCTATATCTCACCTGCATGTTATACCAATATCTCCACATCATTTGATTACGAGGACAGCCAATGCATATGGCACACAACGACCACTATCATCCTAATAATAGCGTATCATTTGGTCATGAACCAGTTTAAGAATTATGTGATAAATCCTCTTTTATCGATCAAAGTAATCCTAAGGACTTCATCACAATATAGAAGTTCATTACAAGATATAATCTTATGATGAAAAAGGCTAAATAATTTTTATTATTGATCAATTCATATACATTTATAAATAGTACAATCATCAAATGATTGGCTTTAGGACACAATTCTTAATAGCTTATGCTTTAGGTGTAGCTAGCAGGTATCAAGCTGATCTAGGACAAGATCATTTAAAAGTAATGAAAAATTTTCTCAAGTACCTGATAAAGACTAAAGATATTTTTTTAATTTATGAAGGTTCAAAGTTAAAACTAGAAGGGTGTACAGATTCTAGTTTTCAATATGATCTAGATGATAGCAAGTCTATTTCAAAGGTATATGTTTACTCTGAATAAAGAAGTAATGAGTTGGAAGAATTCTAAACAGCAGACTGCAGCTAACTCAACCACAGAGTCAGAGTATATTACTTTTAGTGAAGCCACCAAAGAAACTGTCTAGATGAAAAAAATTATCCTAGAATTGGGTGTGGTTCCTGAAATAGAACGGTCGGTGCGAGTTTATTGTAATAACACTGAGGCCGTTGCTCAAGTCAAGAAATCTAGATCTCATCATAAGCCCAAGCATATCCTCAGACGCTTCCACCTCATTCAAGAATTTATTGAAAGATAAGTTGTTATCTTAGAATGAGCTGATACTAAGAACAATATAGTAGACCTATTCACTAAGGCTATACCACAGTAGCTATTTAATCACCATCTCGATTGTACAGGATTGAGATACAAAGGTGACTTGCATTAGTACAAGTGAGAGATTGAAAGAAAAGTATCCTGTAAGTTCAATCGCATGAGTGATGTGATAGGATTTTTCTTTGTAAACTTCCAACTCATGTAATGACATTATTCATTTATTAATGAAATGAGGCATTGATTTATCAATATAGCTACATCTTATTGCATTTAAGATTATGATGAACCACATAGATTAGGGTAACGATTTTAGAGTCATAAAGAGTTTATGCCTATGAAATCTAAAACTCCAAAATTCTAATCTTAAATATTTCTGATAGTAGAAACATTGAGTTGGAGATCAATATTCTGGATAGACTAACACATCCTATGTATGCTCAATAGAGAGGGTGGCGGATTTCATAAGTCACTTGTATAAGAAACTAATACTAGGATGTGGGTGCTCATTAGGAAATGAGTTCACTAAATTAACTAGCCAACAAAGAACATCTTATGGAGCCTTACATGTCAAAAGATGGTTCTCTAAGTGGGAGTTATAAAAGTAATCCTTAGACCTGAGATTACCATCGAATCTTATGCACATGAATCCATATTTTAGTTCATATGCAGGCATGACATTAAGACATATATGGGATGTTCTGGATATGGTGGAATGTGTATGGAGATTGTGAGTCAGTCAACAAGAAATCAATCATTCCTAGAAAGAAGAGATGACATCCTGTGCATTCTCATCTCTAGATGACTTAAAAAGTCTTTGATCAAATCAAGATGAAGATTAGAAAAGATTTTTAATATTTCATTATTAGAGTCATCACTGATTGTTAGAGAATCGATATGAATATATATTTGAGTTTGACGTGATTCTATACTCATGAACATATTCGGGATATGGGATGATCGAGAGATTGAATTGTATGGTAACTTGCCATCGAAGAGTATATTTGATATTTCTATCAAATTTTATATCTTCTGGATAGTCATGATATATTACTAGATGTTAGTCTTAACTTATAGATTTTATCGAACTAAAGAGTTTATTTCGATCGCCAATTAGAAAGAGTTCTAATTGCTAAACTCGGATCAGCATGGTTTGGACCTTAGTCGATTAGAAGGATTATAATCAAATTAGATGAACATGTACTTGAATCTACTGCTGGCTAGATATAGAACCCAATGGATCACAGACATTAAGAAATTGACCAAAGACCCCTTTAATATGGTTGATTGGAATTTTTGATCCAATCAATTTTTCGATAAGCATGCTAGCATGTGTGAAAACCCTAGCTTCTTGAATCGGATTCAAATTTGGTTCGAATGTTATTTTTTGGCTAACCTAATTTTGTGACTATCTAAATTAGGTCAAGCCACTTGTAGGTAGCCCAAAGTAGGGTGCCCAAAGCCCTTATCCATGCCAAGAAACCAAGAGTCCAAGCAGTTAGGGACTCTTGAAGCTAAAATGAAGCGAGGCGCACGCCCACTTAATTTTTGGCATGCAGAAGGACCAGAGTCCTTCTTTGGGTCTCTAACCCATGTGGTGTGTAGATTAACACCCTAACCTCCTTGTAACATTTTTTAAAAGATGAAAAAGGCCTTTGAATGGGTGTGGGATGCCCAAATCTTCTTAGCATGCGCAGGTGATCTGTAGATCATGCATGGAGATGTGAGAGAAGTCCTTTTGCTTTAAGAAAAAGGAGGTGCCTCTTATCTCCTTATCTAGTCAACTGAATTTAGATTTGAATCCTCTTTCCACATGGTGGATTTTGGTTCGATTTGGATTCAAAAAGGATGCTAGAAGTGAATCTTTTCTTGGGGCATGTGTGGGAGAGATTGAATCGACATATTGGGTTCCAATGAGTTCTTTTGTTTGAAGGCACTCTAGTTACCTGATATGCTATTTGGTTTGGGGCATGACTTCTATTTGGTGTCCCCTCTGGTTTTATAAATAGGGGGTGGCAGATTGGTTGATCATTCGATTCCTACAACCCTTATCCACTTCCTCTCTCCCTCTCTTACAACTCTAATTTTTTTAGGACAAGATCTAGTCTTTTAAGACAAGCCTATTCTTAATAGGAGAAAGGGTTTAAGAGGTCCTAAAGGAGGTCAAAGCAAGTAGGAGGTTTTGAGAGGTTCAAACTTATATCCGGAGGAGGGTCTAATTAGTTGGAGGCTAGTTGAGTTCTAGGGGCTAGAACTCTTGAAGCAAGGTTAAGGAAAGGAGCGCTGTCCTTAGATCGATTCTTGTGTAGATTATTGTTAGAGGATGACACTTGTGTACTTTGTGAAAGTAATTCTTCACCAAATCAAAATTTAAAAAGTATGCTTCCTAATACTTCTTGTAGATCTATGTTTTGATTGTTATTATCAAGGATTTCTGGGTTCTAAGGTTTTGGTGCACCTAGATGTTTGAATGAAAAAATTTAAACATATGGGCCTTTCGCTGCGCCACCAGAACCTAGCACTCTTATGCATTAATATGCTTTCAATGCTCTCAAACCCAATCATCGTGATGCTGCCCTCATTGATCTAGATTTTGGAGACCATCATGAGTGTCACATGGTGGGGGGGTGCCCTAATGCATGCTAAACTGTTGCATCATGTACTCTGAACAATAGATCTCCATAATGTCGAAGCAAACAAGAGGTGTGCGTGTCCTCCATACATGCTGATCCGATTAGCATACCTCAGGCAAAGCGGTCAATATCTCTGATGTGTAAGGCACCCACACCATCTGATCATCATGCTACTGTTCAAGCTAATCCCTATAGTATATGACTGTGTGCGGTACTGAGTTGCTAGCACCAGTCAGCCGAGTCCTCCATCTGTCCAAAACAAAGTCAATATATTATTATGTGAAAACATATAGTCATATATTATAAAAAATAAGTGCTGCTGGTTACATATCTGCATCCCAGTTAATCAGCTTGGTCGTGCTGTATCCCATTGAATGGGCCCTTAATATCAACGTCATCCCCATCCAATGGGCTATGTCATACTGCATCATTTTCTGATAACAACTGGTGGGCTCCTACACTGGAAAGCACCTTATCTAACCATCTGATGTGTAAATGCTCCCATACCCAAAGCTGTAGCAACACCAATGGCCTAGCTATCTCACGCACATCTAGCCTAATGGCCCTACAAAGCTCACAATACAAGAAGACTAAAGCAGTGCTACCCCAACTCAACTGTCCACATGCATGGAGATCACATAGTAGAGGTAAGCACAACAACTACACATGGAAACTGGACTTATTGGTGAACAGATGGCCATCAATAAGGCATAGAATAAATGCTCGACCATGCCTCTGCATAGTCTCATCATCCGTATCATCCGGTAAGTGGTGGAACATATCATGAAGCCAGTGAAATTTCAACAAAGATCCTGACAACATCATCTTTGGTAGTCTAATCCCAAGCAACTCTTCGTGGAGATCCAACCAAATAATCTACACAGTACTAATGATTACAGACTCATGCATTCATAATCTGAGCAAAACAGCAACATCCTGCAACATGATCATCGCCTCCCCAATACGAAGGTGGAAAGTGTGAGGCTTCTGATGCCATCGCTCTATTATGACTATGCTGAGGGCCCAATCCAGATGTATGTCACTTACTCTAAATACTCCATAAAGACCAACAACATGATGATACTCCCAGATCCTCTCATATGGCCATCAAGCTCGCATGGTAGTCGAGCCTCTATGTGTACAGCATAGGAGCCCCATGTCCTCCCCAAAATATATACGGACACTATGGTGTTAGGTCAGGATATATAGCACGTAGGATCTATCTGCCCCAAATGCATGTCGGGGTCTAAACTAGCCATGTCTGAGGCACAAAATGAAAAGATGAGCTTACGACCAAGAAATATCAAAAATGATAAAAAATATCAAAGATGATAAGAAATATCCAAGATGATAAATTTGATATAAAAAGTAAATATTAATTGCTAGATAATTTCATAAATTTTTTCACATATTTACATGACTTGATTACATAACCAAAATAGTTTAAAAAGAACACAAGTGATACAGAAAGACAGTCTGCATATCATATGAACAAATAGATAAATCAGCACTGTTGAGGGCATCTGCGCCAATTATGCTCCATCTCCTTACACGATCTACATAGTACAATATTTTAGCTCTCTATTGCATCCACATCATTTCTGATCTTTCTTGATTATGGATGTCCCTTTCCATATCATCTTGTGGATGGATTGTTGGGATGCGTAGGCGATTTCATGCATGTATTTCAAAATTTTTTTGAAAAATTATAGCAAAAGATTACTAGATTAATCAAATTAATCTATCATGTATATGATTTAATCATCAAATCAATTTATTCTAGGATCTATAACATATTATGTTGCATATAAAGTCTAAAATAATCTGAAGATAAAATCAGCATGCATGCATATGAGCAGTAGATCACATCTACTTCTAATCTGAGTTCAGAACTCTATACCTGATCACGAGTTGATGATCTCTGCTATTGAGAGACATGATGGAGAGGATCTTTACTTGTTGCTTACAACCGCACACACATCCGGCCTCTATGAGAAATCCACTCGAAGCTCCGATCTGATCGGTCTTCTCGGGAGTGCTAGCTCACACGATAAAAAATTTATTTGTTGCTCCTAGATTGATTTTGATGATTACAAAGCAGATTGAAGGGATACAAATAATTTTAAAATGAAAAAGTCTTTATGCTCTTCAAGGGTAAAATCATAATTTCACTAAAATCCTGATTTGATAGTACCATTTGGTAGAACAAATGATTTAAAATCTATTGGTAAAAATTTCATTGTGTTTGGACTTATATTTTTGAAGTTATGAAGTTTTGAAGTGCATGAGTCGACTCATGAGTCAACTCATGGCACTGTGAGCTGATTGGCACGCAAAAATTCTCCTTGGCACACTAGTTTTCTGGCTTGGCACGACCTGTGAGTCGACTCATGAGTCGACCCACAAGGCATGAGTCGACTCATGAGTCGACCCCTGCTAATTTGAGCCAAGAATTTTCAGAAAAGTATTCTCTGGTTTTTGCAACAGAGGTCGACTCATGAGTCGACCCCTGAAGCATGAGTCGACTCATGAGTCGACCCCTGCGACGGGAAATGTCAGCAACGGCTATTTTTTTGCCCATTTTAATTGCCATTTATGCTTCCTAAAAATCCTCTAACGGCTCTTTATCTACCTAAATTGTTTTCTCTTGCTTCTAATGCTACAAAATGCTTTAAATGGTGAAAGAAATTGCAGATTAAATAGCGGATCAAACGTGAAATCAAAAGAGACGAGGAGCAGAGAAAGAGAGAGAAGAATAGAAGAAAGGATCCGAAATTTGCAAGAAAAAGCCTGAGATCAATGAAAAATCCAAAAAGAAAAAGAGAGAGGATCCACAATATACCAGAGAGATTGTGAAAGAGAAAAGCAAGATCTTTCAAGGAGAGAATTCTTCACGCCTATTGTTTCAACCTTGATCTAGAGATCGTTCAAAGCTTTCAAGAGATCTTCAATCAACAATCAACCTCTTCTCAAGCATTCAAGCGTTCATCCACTTTGAGAAATTCCGAAAAAGGGGTTCTTCATTTGAGTAAAGCTTTTATTGTTATATTCGCTCATTTAAGGAGTTGTTATTGTATTAATCTGTGCTCTAAATACTCTTACTCTTTGTGAGTTTTTGTTCTTATTTTTGGAGGATTTCCAAAACAAGAAAAAGTTGATCCGAACCTGAAATCGGAGTGTTTTGGGTTTACTTGTACCCGAGAAACAAGTGATCTAGCTTGGGATAGCTAGTGTCGGAGTTTCCGACGTTTTGTATTCGGGTTGAATACAAAGGATAGTGGATTGAAATTCTCAAGTAGGATCTTGGGGAGTGGATGTAGGTGCAAGGTTAGCACCGAACCACTATAAATCCTTGTGTTTGTGGTGTGCTTTATCTCTTCACTTTATTTCTTTATTATATTCTTGCATTCCTGCTTTAGGTAATTAATATTGAATTAAAGTCTTTGTTTTGATCTTCATAAGTAATCTGTTGGGCTTAAAATTTTTAGAAACCCAATTCACCCCCCCTCTTGGGTTGCATAGCTGGGCAACAAGTGGTATCAGAGCCGGTGCTCTAGCCCTTCTTTGATCTAACAATCAAAGAGCCAAAGATCTATGGCAACCCATGTTGGAACTTCTCTAGCCGAGGGGCAATCAACAAACCGACCTCCACTTTTCAATGGGTCTAATTACACCTATTAGAAAGCTCGGATGAAGATTTTCATACAAGCACTCGACTATGATATGTGGAGTATCATAGTGAATGATCCTCACACACCCACCAAAATTATAGATGGTGAGGAGTCAACCAAACCCGAGAAAGAATGGGATGAGGTTGACAAGAAATTGGCACAATTAAATGCCAAAGCCATGAATGTTCTTTATTGTGCACTAGATGCTAGTGAATTCAATCGCATTTCTACTTATGCATCTGCTAAAGAAATATGGAATAGGTTAGAAGTCACCCATGAGGAAACAAATCAAGTAAAAGAGTCTAAAATAAACATGCTTGTACATAAATATGAATTATTCAAAATAGAGCATGATGAGTCCATAACTGCTATGTTTACTCGTTTTACTGATATAATCAATGGTTTAAAGAGTCTTGGCAAATCTTATACTAACAGTGAACTTGTAAGGAAGATTCTCAGGTCACTGCCAAGAACTTGGGAAGCCAAGGTGACTGCCATCCAAGAAGCAAAGGACTTGAACACTCTACCTCTAGAAGAGCTTCTTGGATCCTTGATGACTCATGAACTTAGCATGATGCAACATCAAGAGGATGAAGTCAAAAAGAAAAGAACCATTGTCCTCAAATCTACAACTTCGCCTGATTATGAAACGGATGACTCTGAAGATGAAGATCAGGATGAAGAGATGGCTCTCATCACCCGGAAATTTAAGAAGTTTCTAAGAAAAAGGAAACAGGGGATGAGAAAGAAATTCACAAAAGGGGATCAAAGCAAAGAAAAGGAGAAAGATCAACCCCCTATATGCTACGAGTGCAAGAAGCCAGGACATTTCAGATCCGAATGTCCACAATTGAAGAAAGGTCCAAAGAAGTTCAAAAAGAAGGCAATGATGGCGACCTGAAGTGCGAGTGATGACTCAAGCTCCGACGAGGAAACCTCAACAGAACAAGCCAATCTGTGCCTGATGGCACATGAAAATGAGGTAACTTCTGAATCCACTAGTGAATTTACTTTTGAAGAATTGCATGAAGCATTCTATGATTCAATTGATGAATTAAAGAAACTAGGGAAGAAAAACAAAGAGCTGAAATTGGAAAATCAGTCCTTAGTGAAACAAGCTGAAAATCTTTCAATTGAAAAATTCACCTTGATTCAAGAAAATCAAAACTTAAAAGATGAAATGAACAAGCTGAAATCTATAGTAGATAAGTTCACCTTAAGTTCAAACAAACTAAATATGATCCTTAAAAATCAGAAAGCTATATATGATAAGGCTGGACTTGGTTATAAACCTCTGAAGAAACAAAAATTTTTGAAGGATATTTATGTAAATTATTCAAGTAACAAGTCTACAAATATTACTTGTTTTAAATGTGGAGGAATGGGACATAAATCATACACATGTTTCATTAACAAATATGCAAACACAAAGAAAATATGGGTTCCAAAAGGAACCATTCTGACTAACCTGAAAGGATCCAAGAAAGCTTGGGTACCTAAGACAGAAACGTGACCTTTGCTTGCAGGTGTGTCTAGCATCCCAAGAAGGAAACAGGAAATGGTATCTTGACAGCGGATGCTCGAGACACATGACTGGTGATGAATCACAATTCATCACGCTTGATGCTAAGGATGGAGGGATGGTCACCTTTGGAGATAATGGCAAAGGAAAGATCATCGGGATAGGTAACATTGGTATCACTCCCTCCAAATACATTGAGAATGTTTTATTAGTTAAAGGTTTAAAGCATAACTTACTTAGCATTAGTCAATTCTGTGATAAAGGATATAAAGTAAGTTTTGAATCATCTGTTTGCATTGTGACGAGTCCTATTAACGATGGCATTAATTTTATAGGACATAGGCATGGCAATGTTTATATGGTAGACTTGAATGATTTAACTAAATTAGACATGCAATGCCTAGTTTCCTTAAATGCTAAAATAAATGAGACTAGTTGGCTGTGGCATCGTAGACTTGCACACATTAGCATGCATTCTCTCTCAAAATTAATTAAAAAGGATTTAGTTCTCGGTTTGCCAAAATTGAATTTTGAAAAGGATAGAATTTGTGATGCATGCCAATTAGGTAAACAAACTAGAGTATCATTTAAATCCAAAAATACTGTTTCAACTTCTAGACCTTTAGAGCTCTTACATATGGATTTATTTGGACCAACTAAAACCACTAGTCTAGGAGGAAAACAATATGGATTTGTAATAATTGATGATTACTCTCGTTTTACTTGGGTTTTCTTTTTAGCTCACAAAAATGAAACTTTTCAAATTTTCACTAAATTTCATCGAAAAGTCACTAATGAAAAAGGATTTTCAATTCAAAATATTAGAAGTGATCATGGAACAGAATTTGAAAATCATGACTTTGAAAATTTTTGTGATGAAAATGGAATTGGCCATAACTTCTCTGCTCCTAGGACACCCCAACAGAATGGGGTAGTAGAAAGGAAAAATAGAACCTTAGAAGAAAAGGCCCGTACCATGCTTTGTGAAAGCAACCTTCCAAGATATTTTTGGGCAGAAGCTATTAACACAGCATGTTACATTTTAAATCGTGCTTTAATTAGATAATTTTTAAAGAAAACCCCCTATGAACTTTGGAAAGGAAGAAAACCAAATATTGCATATTTTCATGTTTTTGGTTGTCGATGTTTTGTATTAAATAATGGCAAAGAAAAACTTGGTAAATTTGATGCAAAATCAGATGAAGCAATCTTTCTAGGTTACTCCTCTACTAGTAAAGCATTTAGAGTGTTCAACAAAAGAACTTTAGTAGTTGAGGAGTCCATACATGTTGTCTTTGATGAATCTAACGATCTTCCTTCAAGGAAGAATGAGGGTGTTGATGATGCAGATCCACTAATAGAAGGTATGAAGGAGATCACTCTGAAAGATTCAGCAACTCCAGAAGACAAGGATCAAGAAGTCAAACAAAATGAGAAAGGTGAAGAAATTCAAGAACAACCTCAAGGTACAAATGACTTACCCAAGGAATGGAGGTATGTTCACAACCACCCTAAGGAGTTAATAATTGGTGATCCTATGCATGGGGTAAAAACACGTTCTTCACTTAGAGATGTACTTAATCATTGTGCATTTGTATCTCAACTTGAACCTAAAACTTTTGAAAAAGCTGAGAATGATCATAACTGGATTAATGCTATGCAAGAAGAACTTAATCAATTTGAAAGAAATAATGTTTGGACCTTAGTGAAAAGACCTAAAGATTATTCAATAATTGGTACAAAATGGGTCTTTAGAAACAAATTAGATGAGCATGGAAATGTAATTAGAAATAAAGCAAGACTGGTTGCTAAGGGATATAATCAAGAAGAAGGAATTGATTTTGATGAAACCTTTGCACCTGTTGCTAGATTAGAAGCCATTAGACTTCTACTTACTTATGCTTGCTTTATGAAATTCAAACTATTTCAAATGGATGTTAAAAGTGCAATTTTAAATGGATATATTTCTGAAGAAGTATATGTAGAACAACCCCCTGGATTTGAAAATCATGCTTTTCCCAATCATGTCTTTAGATTAAATAAAGCTTTATATGGTCTAAAACAAGCACCTAGAGCATGGTATGAAAGGCTAAGCAAATTTCTACTAAATAATGGTTTCTCAAGAGGCAATGTAGATACAATCCTATTTATTAAAAAAAACCAAAATGATATGCTAATTATACAAATTTATGTTGATGACATAATTTTTGGGTCTACTAATGAATCCCTTTGTCAAGACTTTGCTAAGCTTATGCAGGGAGAGTTCGAGATGAGCATGATGGGAGAACTCACCTTCTTCCTCGGACTCCAAATCAAACAATCAAAAGAGGGAATCTCCATCACCCAAAGCAAGTACACCAAGGAACTACTCAAAAGATTTGGAATGGAGAACTGCAAACCAATTGGCACACCAATGAGTCCCTCAAGTAAGCTTGACAAGGATGATGAAGGTAAAAGCGTAGACTTAAAATACTACAGAGGTATAATTGGCTCATTATTGTATTTAACTGCAAGTAGGCCTGATATCATGTTTAGTGTTTGCTTATGTGCAAGATATCAATCTAATCCTAAGGAATCTCATTTGAATACTGTTAAAAGAATCCTTAGATACTTAAATGGTACACAAACTATAGGGTTATGGTACTCTAAGGACTCACAAATTAATTTGTTAGGATATTCAGATGCTGATTTTGCTGGATGTAAATTAGATAGAAAAAGCACAAGTGAAACTTGCCAATTTCTTGGAGTAAACCTAATCTCATGGTTTAGCAAGAAACAAAATTCGGTGGCACTGTCTACGGCTGAGGCCGAATACATTGCAGCCGGAAGTTGTTGTGCTCAAATCTTGTGGATTAAGCAACAACTCGAAGATTTTGGAATCAAACTTAATGAAACACCAATAAAATGTGATAATACAAGTACCATAAATCTATCTAAAAATCCAATTCAACACTCAAGATCTAAACATATTGAAATAAGACATCATTTCATAAGAGAACATGTTCAAAATAAAAATATAATTCTTGAATATGTTTGCACTGAAAATCAATTAGCCGATATCTTTACAAAGGCCCTTAGTGAGGATAGATTCTGTGAAATTAGGAGAAATCTAGGAATTCTAGATCCATTTGTCTGAAATTTCTCAATTTCCAAAGAATAGATGTCAAAAACTCTTAGAGCTCAATTTTCAACATCTATCTTGGTCCCAAAAGCTCAGATTTATCACTCTAAAAACTTATCTTTGAGCAAAATTCCTTCACTCAAAATTTCGAATTTTTCTGGAATTTATTTACATTTTTTCTGAATTTCTGAACTTCATGAGTCGACCCCCATGAGTCGACTCAATGGCAAACTTGTAAATCCCACAAACTTCCATCGGGTTCATTGTTTTTAAACGGGAAACCCTGTTCGTGAGACGACTCATCTTCCCATCGTTCTTCTTCCAAAAGCCGTCTTCTCCAACTCTTTCTTGCTCCAAATCCAAGGATCAATTCTGAGGCAATTCTCCCTCCTACTCTCCACCAAAAATCGCCTCCTTGGAAAAGAGATTTCTCGTGCTTTCTCGCATTGCTCGGCGCGGGTGGAACGTGCCCTAAAACTTCAACGTTCATTCAAAATCCACTTCTTTTTTCCACCAAAATCCTTCTTTATTCTCTTGTGATCCCTCCTCCACTGAATTCAAGTCTCCTTGTCTGCTACTTTATTGGATATGGCTCCAAAGATGAAACTTCCCCAAAGAAGGAAATCAATCCGAGAGCCTGAGGAGATTATCCGAAAGAAAAGGCATGCTCAGTCTTCCAGTGTTCGCGATCCAGTTTCAGTACCTGCTCAAGGTCTCTCTCAATCCTCCATAAGCCCCAGTGTAAATCCTCTTTCTGATAGAAAAGTAGAAACCGGGAAAAACATAGATTTTCGGTTCTTTGAGAAAGAAGGCTTTACTTTTGCTACCAAGATCAAAAATCAAGGATGGGAACTTTACTGCTCCCTTAAGGAAGTCACCTATGTTGATCTAGTCAGAGAGTTCTACCAGAACCTAAATTATGGAAACGGGTCAGTGACTTCAACTGTAAAGGGAATTGACATATGCTTGGATTCTAGAATACTGGGAAAAATACTTCAGTTGCCTAGTGAAGGATACTCATATATGGAACTCCCAATTAAAGAAGAAGGGATCAGAATTATCTTAGGAGAAACTTTTTCAGGAAGTTTAAACAAATTGGAAGCAAAGCTATTGTCCATTGAGATGAGAGTCCTGCATCAGATAGTTTCAAAACTCTTCTTTCCTAGGAGTGGTAGACATGACTTACTGTCTGGCAGAGATGTATGTGTCATGTTTCATGTCATCACTCAGACCCCCCTGAACCTTCCTGCACTTATGATAGAGGCCATGAGAGAAACTTTGAATAGATCCAAGGCACACTTGCCTTATGGTATGGCTCTTACTAGAGTATTCAGGAGGTTTGGAGTTAGCTATGAGGGGGAGACACCTACCAAGCTCTCACATGTGGACACTTTCAACCAACACAGCCTGCACCGAATGGGAATTACAAAGACTGTTGGTGGTTGGATCAAGGGCTCTGAAGAAAGAGCTGAGGAGAGAGCTGAGGAAAGAGCTGAAGACAGAACTGAAGGCAGAGTAGAAGAAGAAGGTCCATCTTCTCCTGTACATGACTTCAGGGCAGCTTCACCAGATACCCAGTTCATTCCTGATACTGAGGCTGGCCCTTCTGAGTTTACTAGGATGCCCACACCAGTGTATCAGCCAGAGAGCAGAGCACCTCATTCAGAGTTCAGACTGGCTGACGATCAGATCGAGCATATTTCACAGCGTGTGGCTTCTTTGCTATCTAGCCAGTGGAGTAGTACTTCTTTTGCACCTGGAGCTACCTCTTCTGATCAGATCATTACTCCCCACATCTCCACTATATTTCAGATGATTTCAGATCAGTCCGTCAGGATACAGCAGCTTGAGGACACAGTCTGGAGTCTGACTGGCAGAGTTCTTGACTTGCAAGGGCAAGTCCTTGCATTGGCCCATCCCCAGCCACAGGAGTCTACTATTGAGGTCACAGACCTCACTGCAGAAGCTGGCAGGCTCAGAGGAGCACTAGAAGGTGGATATGAACTACTGAGGAAAGAGATTCGAGGATCGAGTGAGCATGCTACCACCCAGTTCACTGCTCTACTTCAATCTGTTTTCAGAGCACTGAACGTACTTGATTCTATTAGACTCACTCTTTCTGTTCAGTCCCTAGCATCTCAGCGTTCTCAGCCACCCAGTTCATCTCGCTCTCCTACTCGTGGCAGAGGCAGACGGGGTAGAGGACGCACTTCTGATCCATCATCTCCTCACCCTATATCTGATGACTCCGATCATTGACTTATCTTGATCTTTACTAGGTCCTAGGAGTTAGTATCTTGTTCTAGGATCTATACCTTGAGGCCATGTATTGACAATTAGCTGGTTGAATTTTATTTTTAAGAACTATGTATTGAAACAATTATGATATTAATGGAATCATCTTTTACTTATATTTCTACCTCTTTGTAATGATCATATGGTTATATATTTTCTTCTTTGAAATATTGTCTTCTCCTTGTTGTTGTTTGCTGTTGATAATTGCTATATTAAGGGGGAGCAAACATCTGTGAAAAACTCTATAGAGGAAGAAAATAAAGAAATTAACTATGTTTGATGATGTCAAAAAGGAAGAGTTAATTATGTTTGATGATGTCAAAAAGGGGGAGAAATTAAACAAAAACAAAAATTAAAATTAGACAAAAAACAAAATCCTAAATTATGAGAAAAAGGGGGAGAAATTAAACAAAAACAAAGATTGGAAGATTAAAACAAATATTGAAGAAATTAAACAAATATTGGAGAAATTAAACAAAAACAAGGATTGAAAGATTAAACAAAACTTTGAGAATTTTGGTATCGAAATTTGGTATCAGACAGAACTTAAACAAAAAGTTATCCATCAAAAGCAAAATCATAAGTACAATGCAAATAAGTATTTTTTTTTATGCTCTGATATATTTCAAAATTCAAACTTGCTCTGATATATCTTTTGAAATTTTATTTCACCTTGATACATCTTAAGAAATTTGTTTTACTCTGATACACCCTACAATTTCTTTTAACTTGCTCTGATACATGATAAAATTTAATCCGATACAGTGTGAAGGTTTCTCTGATAAATTATAACATTTGATCTGATACAGTGAGAAAGTTTCTCTGATATATATTTTTTTTGCTCTGATACAGTGTGAAATTTTCTCTGACATTTGCTCTAATACAGTGTGAAATTTTCTCTGATATATTATAAAATTTTCTTGCTCTGATACATTGTAAAATCTTTTCTGATATCATTGTAAAAATTATTTTTCTTGCTCTGATACATTACAAAATTTATTTCTCTTCTCTTGCTCTGATATATCTTGAACTCTGAATGATCTAATACCCTTTTCAAATCTTTAAGAAAATGGACAAACTATTTTTGCATTTATATTACATGCCAAAAGAATCATACTCTTTTCAAGCATATACACCTATAATGGATTCTTTTGAAATTAATGCATTAACATAAATATTTTTGTTCAAATATTTTGTCATCATCAAAAAGGGGGAGATTGTTGCTCCTAAATTGATTTTGATGATTACAAAGCAGATTGAAGGGATACAAATAATTTTAAAATGAAAAAGTCTTTATGCTCTTCAAGGGCAAAATCATAATTTCACTAAAATCCTGATTTGATAGTACCATTTGGTAGAACAAATGATTTGAAATCTATTGGTGAAAATTTCATTGTGTTTGGACTTATATTTTTGAAGTTATGAAGTTTTGAAGTGCATGAGTCAACTCATGAGTCAACTCATGGCACTGTGAGCTGATTGGCACACAAAAATTCTCCTTGGCACGCTAGTTTTCTGACTTGGCACGACCTGTGAGTCGACTCATGAGTCGACCCACAAGGCATGAGTCGACTCATGAGTCGACCCCTGCTAATTTGAGCCAAGAATTTCCAGAAAAGCATTCTCTGGTTTTTGCAACAGAGGTCGACTCATGAGTCGACCCCTGAAGCATGAGTCGACTCATGAGTCGACCCCTGCGACGGGAAATGTCAGCAACGGCTATTTTTTTGCCCGTTTTAATTGCCATTTATGCTTCCTAAAAATCCTCTAACGGCTCTTTATCTACCTAAATTGTTTTCTCTTGCTTCTAATGCTACAAAATGCTTTAAATGGTGAAAGAAATTGCAGATTAAATAGCGGATCAAACGTGAAATCAAAAGAGACGAGGAGCAGAGAAAGAGAGAGAAGAATAGAAGAAAGGATCCAAAATTTGCAAGAAAAAGCCTGAGATCAACGAAAAATCCAAAAAGAAAAAGAGAGAGGATCCACAATATACCAGAGAGATTGTGAAAGAGAAAAGCAAGATCTTTCAAGGAGAGAATTCTTCACGCCTATTGTTTCAACCTTGATCTAGAGATCGTTCAAAGCTTTCAAGAGATCTTCAATCAACAATCAACCTCTTCTCAAGCATTCAAGCGTTCATCCACTTTGATAAATTCCGAAAAAGGGGTTCTTCATTTGAGTAAAGCTTTTATTGTTATATTCGCTCATTTAAGGAGTTGTTATTGTATTAATCTGTGCTCAAATACTCTTACTCTTTGTGAGTTTTTGTTCTTGTTTTTGGAGGATTTCCAAAACAAGGAAAGGTTGATCCGAACCTGAAATCGGAGTGTTTTGGGTTTACTTGTACCCGAGAAATAAGTGATCTAGCTTGGGATAGCTAGTGTCGGAGTTTCCGACGTTTTGTATTCGGGTTGAATACAAAGGATAGTGGATTGAAATTCCCAAGTAGGATCTTGGGGAGTGGATGTAGGTGCAAGGTTAGCACCGAACCACTATAAATCCTTGTGTTTGTGGTATGCTTTATCTCTTCACTTTATTTCTTTATTATATTCTTGCATTCCTGCTTTAGGTAATTAATATTGAATTAAAGTCTTTGTTTTGATCTTCATAAGTAATCTGTTGGGCTTAAAATTTTTAGAAACCCAATTCACCCCCCCTCTTGGGTTGCATAGCTGGGCAACATTATTGGTGTGGAGAGGTTGATCTGGATGAGAACAGATTCTCCTGATAAAAAATATTTTGAAATCTAATTTTAGAATCTTTCTTTTATCAAAACTAAATTAGAGAGATAGACAAGGGAAAAGACTCTTTGGCATGAAAAAATCTCACACAAAATAATTTTGTGTGGAGATATATGGCATACAATTTGGGTTGGCATAGGGAGAAGAGTCCTATTACAATAAGGACTCTTAATTTCCTTATCTGAATCCAAACCAAATCACATCTGGTTTAGCCCAAATAAAATATACAAAATCTAATCTAATTATGTTCATAAATTTTTAATCAAATTTTAATCAAATTAAAAATTGATTGAATCAAAATTTTGATCAAATGAGGGATAATTCTTCCTTAGCAATTAGATCATCTCATGACCTAATTAGGCCCAACCTAATTGAATCAAATTCAATTAAATTTTATTTAATCTTCTTTGCTTAATCAAATTGAGCTAATCAATAATCTAATTACTAATTAATCTTTTATTAATTTACTAATATTTGATGAATTAATTTATTATAATTTTTGCATAAGGTTAACCATCAATTAAATTGATGATTAAGCCTTTGAACGATTCTCAATCATTGATCAGCCACATGATCAATCAGAAACTTCTTTTGAGTGTGACCCTATAGGTTCGAACTTAAGTTGGTAGCATAGGAATAACTTTTTAAATCAATCGATGTAACCATCTAGCAATGATGATCCGATGTCCGGATAGGTCGAATGATGGTGAAGCAATATTCAAAAACCTATTGGCGTATGGTTACCGTATAATTCATCCTTTTAATCCTAATACTTGAGAATGACCTAAGATTTAACTGTCAATCCTAGATAAGTCATCCATATTATATTTTAATCTTTTTTAAATCCATCACATAGATTATCCGGACTCAGATTTTGCTAAATTAAAATACACTGATGCATATCTCCTACTAATTTGAAGGGGTCAATCCTATCTTGACTCAGACACCGACTTGACAAGTATTTGACTATACTCAAAAATCTTTCATCACTGAATTAAAAATTTAGTTAGTTCGACACCAAAGTACAATGAATTGCTTGCAAGTCATTGTGGTGATCTTAGGTCAGAGGGACACTTATACCCATACCCTTCACGAGCTACCCTTGATAGTAGAGTACTCCACAGTTGGTCACGTTCAGTGACGATATACTGCTACATCTCATCTGCATGCCATACTAGCATCTCCAAACTATTTGGTTATGAAGACAACCAATGCATATGGCATACAATGACCTACACTTGATATCACTATCATCCTAGTAATAGCGTATCGTTTGGTCACGAACCAATTTAAGGACTACATGATAAATTCTTTTTTATCGATCAAAATAGTCCTAAGTACTTTATTACAATATAGAAGTTCATTAGAAGATGTATCTTTATAATAAAAAATATCAAATAGCTTTTATTATTTATCAATTCATACACATTTATAATTAGCGCAATCGTCAAACGATTGGCTTTAGGATACAATTCTCAATAACTCTCACTTGGACTAAAGTCAATCAGTATAGTATCACATATCCATCTTTGATTTATCATCTCAAAACTCCTAGATATCAAGACTTTAGTAAAATGGGTTGGTCACATTCTCCTTTCTGTCGATCTTCTAAAAATTGACGTCACCTTAACAGACTTTTCTAAATAAGATGGTAGCGATGCAGAATGCCTGGTAAGCTAATGGGACTTTAGCTCCTTAGCATGAGCTATGGCTCTAGTGCTGTACAATATAGTAGGACCATCATCAGAGGGTGCCACTCCTAGCTTGTCAGTGAACCTGTACAATTACATAGCTTCCTAGCAAGCATCGAATGTTGTAATGCATTATGCCTCGCAATTTGAATTTGGCTATTGTTGGTGCAAAATTCCACCGACGTCGGAGAAGCTGGAGTCGAGGGGTCACGTCCGCCATCGGAACCTGCAAGGGAACTCTAAACTGGAGTTGGGGGTGCTCCGGCAAGATCCTCCGACACTCAAGTCTGTACTCTGCCTCAACAAAAATGGAGTGCTCGAATGAGAATTTTAGCAGAGTTTCAAGATAGAATTTTGAGCTTAGAGAAGAACGTATCTGGGGGTCCCTTTTTATAGACGGAGAGCGTAACTGATTGACAGCGACATCTGTAACCGCCTGGTAGTGGGCCGTTCAGGGCCATGCGGAGTTTGTTACGGAGAGTAGTGGCATCATGGGGCCGTTCAGGGCTAAGTGAAGTTTGTTACGGAGAGTAGAGTGGTGTCTGTTGTCGCGACTTGTCAGAGAGTGGTGGAGCCACGTGGAATCCGTTACAGGGAGTGGAGCAGAGTAGTGGCCATTGTCGTTACTCGCCAGAGAGTTTGGGCCTGATGGCTGAAGCTCATCTGGGACGTCTGATGGAGCGGAGTGACTCTCTGTCTCAGCAATCCAGAGGAAGCTCGGATATTTTCGAGGTTGCTGACGAGTCCACTGTTGTTGGGTGCCTAGAGCGCTGATGCTGCAGGCAGAAGTCATCTATTGTAGAAGCTCGAATGGGGACTTTCTGTTGGAAAAGTTTGGTTTCATGAGAAATCTGGCAGAGGGTCGACCGGCAGTGGACTTAGGATGGTGTTGGGGAGGTTCGTCCGCTGGAGGAGTCTGGAGGATCCTGTGGAAGTCTGGTTGGCGTTGTTAAAGGTTGATGGCTGGGGAGATACGACAGACACCGGAGGTAGTCGGCCGTTGAAGAAATCCAGCTGCTGGAGCCCATCTGTTGTAGAAGTTCATCCGAAATCCATCCACTAAGGAAGTTCAGATGGAGTCTGCTTCTTGTAGAAGTTCAGATGGGGACCACTTATTGGAGAAGCTCGGCTGAAGTCTGCCTGTAATAGGAGTTCGAAAGGAATTCGTTTACAGTAGAAGCTCGGATAGAATTCACTTACAGTAGAGATCCGGAGTAGACCGCTTGTAGTAGAAGTTCGGAGTAGACCGCTTGCAGTAGAAATTCAGAGTAGAGATTTGGCTAGTGGATCCCTTTCGTTGTCGAAATTAATCTGGGATCCATCCACTGTAGGAGTTCGACTGAAATCCGATTCTCGTAGGAGCTCGGATGGAATTCAGAAGGTGGTCGATCGCCGTAGAAACTTGGATGGAGTCTGGTTACTGTAGAAATCTCATTGTCGAAGAAGTTCAGACATTGACAAAGTTCGGAAGAAGTTTGGAGTAGAGTCGTCCGTGGTCGGAAGAAGTCTGGAAGGGATTTGGAGAATAGTCGATCACTATAGAAAATCGGCTGTTAGCGGAGTTCAGAGGGCGTTTGGAGCAATCCGGTAAATGAATAGAGAAGCTCATGATTGGAGAAGCCCGGATGCCATTATGGAAGCTCAGACGGTTGAGGGAGTTCAGAAAGACGCCACACAAGGTCGCAAGCCAGAAAATCCCTGGGAGGGTCGGCCTTTTACAAACTTCGGCTGGGGGTATTTTATACCCAACACCAGTCCCCCTACTTTCGAGTTCGGGTTTTGAATGAAGGAAGTATAGAGACTTTTTTACAATCGAAGTTGCCTCCCTTGATTTTCGCACTCGGTGGTTTCCAGATATTTTGGCATTTGGCACGCTGGTGCCGGAGCCTTTTCAAATCGAGACGATCCAAAAAGATTTTTTCAGAATTTCTATTGGAGTGTTGCTCTAGGTACAATGCAATAATGATTTTATCAGCTGTCAGTCATTTTTAGCTGCCTGCCATGGTGAGTGGGACATGCGGCGAGTGTATGTCGGCTAGAGGAGATCTGCAATCATTACTGCATAGGGCCCTATTGCCTATTTAAACCCACTCCCCCCTTCCGGGGATTTCACTTTGCCTGAGAGTCCTGTTGGTGCCCTTCTTCTTCTTGAGAGTTTTGTCCTTCCTCAGCATCTTTTTTGGCCTTAGGTGCTCTTCGAGTCGTCCCCATCTCTGCATCCTTCGGATCAGCCTAGGTTAGTTTTAGAACTTCCCTCTTCATTTTTCCTCTTGCTGTTCTTCTTCCATTTTTCTTTTGTTACATTCTGCCTGTTCAGTTTTCCACGAGCGCCCCATCTCTTATTTTTCCCAATTTTTCTTGGATTTTTAGGGTTTTTGCTCGATTCATAATGTCCTCCAGCACTTCCTCCTCTAACAGTTCTAGGAGTTTGTCCATCCCAGCTCCCTAAAACCTTAGTTCTGTAGATGAACCTCATCTGATCTTTGTACCAGACACCATCCCCAGCTCTTTGACTCTGGAGGAACTCTCACCGATTAGGATTCAGTATGGGGTTCCTCTGGAGTACGAGCTGGAGCTTCTCGGGCCAACTGGTCGGGCTAGCACTCCTCCCCCTGGCTGCTTCTGTTTATACCAAGAAGCTTTCTGCGCCGGGCTTCGACTTTCGCTCCCGCCTTTTGTCATCGCTCTCTTCCACTTTTTAAACATTTTTTTAGTCTTTGTAGCACTGAACTCCTTTAGATTTTTGATAGGGTTTCTTTCCCTCTATCGCCTAGCCGAAGTCCAGCCAGCCCTTTCTTTGTTTAGGAATTTCTATACCTTCAAGCGTCACCCTTCAGCAAAGGACTGATCGTACTTCTCCCCCCAGTTCGGTAGAAAGGGATTGTTGAAAGGCACCCCCTCTTCTATCCACAACTGGAAGGAGAGGTACTTCTATGTCCGATGCCCGATCTTGGAGCTGGGATTACCCCCCCTGGGGCTCTCTGAGGGATTTCATCCGCCGAGCTTCTAGCCTGGAAAGGGACGACCTCGAAGCCTCTAATAAGCTTGAGGCCTATCCAACCCCCCTCCTTTCTGACCTTCTGAAGGAACAACTCTTATTCAACATCGGCCTGAGCCCTTTTGACCCTACCGATACCATCATTATTTTATATATATATATATATATATATATATATATATATTGCTACTTGTCCTTTCTCTTATTTTATTTCTGAGCCGTGTCGATCTTCTTTTGTTGCAGACATGGACACAGGCGTGGCTCGGAGGTTAACCCAGGGTCTCAAGACCCACAAGAGAAAAGGTGCCACGACTTCAGAGTCGGCGAAGAGAGCTAGGACAGAAGAGATGAGCTCGGCCGTGCCTGCTCAGGTGGCCGTTGCCATCGACGCCCCCTCTGACGTCGAGCCTGAAGTCCCCCGAGCCTTTTCACGGAGCCCCCCAGCCGAGGTTCCCACTCCAGAGGCTTGTCCTGAGGGGGCACCGAGGGTCAAAAGGAGGAGGAAGAAGACCCTGGCCCGCAAGAGACACAGCCGCAAGGCTGCCATCGAGGGGGCCGATGGCTCCTAGGAAGATCTGGGGGAAAATCCCTTCAACAATAGAGATTTAATAAAGAGGCTGGTCGAAAGGTGTATTCTGCCCGAGGTCGTCCATAGGATCATCCTTGCTGATCCTGAGCAGTGGGTCTGGGACTCTTTGGGATCCTTTCTCAAGGTAGGTCAATTCACTTTTTTCTTCTTCTTGCTTCTTTACTTAGTTTACTCCTTAGCCTTTATATTGACTCCCCAGCCTCTCTTGCAGATTGGACACCAGCTCATCGCCAACATCGAAGCAATGAAGAACGCTAAGAGGGAGGCAGCCCAGGCAGAGGAAGGTCGCCTGACTGAGGCCGTCCGCCTCAAGGAGAAGATCACCGAGGTCACAAGTCTCCAGGAGGTGATGCAGAAGGAGGGACAAACCTCGTTCGATTTGAGGGCCATCTTGGAGGAGGAAAGAAAGAAGGCAGAGGTCGAGATCTCCGAACTGAAGGCGCAGGTCTCCGAGCTGAAGGTGCAGATCCCGTCCCTAGTCTCAGAGGTAGGGGCCCGAGCAGTGGAGGAGTTCAAGACCTCCTCTGAGATGGAGGATCTGCAGGTCCAGTTCGGCCAGGATGCCTTCATCAAGGGTTTCGAGCTCTGCTAAGAGAAGGTGGTCGAAAAGTTTCCCGAACTAGACCTTGACTTCCTGGATGAGGCGTCCGACGATGAAGCCGGACCTTCCGAAGCCGCTGTCGGTTCTCCTCCAGTCGGGACCTCTTCGACCATTGCGGCTGCCGCAACCGACCTTCCGAGGGCGCCGAGCTCCTCCACTTCTGTCCTAGAGGTCCGAAACCTCTAATTTTGTATTTTTTCTTTGTGGTGACTTTTCTTTGTTCTCTTATACTTGAAAACTATTTAATCAATGAAATCGAATTCTTCTTTACAGAGAGCTCTTTTTTCTTCTTCTACATTTTTTTCCTTCTCTTTTGTCTTCTTGCACTAATTTGAGTTGTGGTGCTCTTGTCTCCCAATGACAGTGCCCTGTCGAAGCTCTTCTCCTACCACAGGAGATTCCTCTGAAGTCGATGATCCGGGATCTCAGAAGAAAAGTTCATTACTTGATGAAGAAATCTAAGAAGCTGGATGACAAACTTCACCGGCTGAGAAAGAGCCATTCAGAAGTCACTGTGGAGGCTACTCGATTTTGAGACCTTCACAAAAAGGGTTTCATGGAATACACTCGGAGGAAGGCCGACTTCATGGCGGAGCTTGAGGAACTTCGAAAATGCACCAGCGATCGATCTTGGACTCAGGCTTCCAAGATCAGCTCTCTTGAAGTTGAGCTGGCGGCTGCACGGGAGAAGATCGGTCAGTTGGAAGGGAGCTCGTCCTGGCTCGCAACTCAGGCCGAACACGATCGAGACTGGTCGAAAAAATTCTTCAACCTTCAAAAGGAGTTACAGGACGCTGAGGCGAACTACGATGCCTACCGAGTTGGCTGGTGCGGGCAAGTAGAGGACTACCAAAGGAAGCTCAAGATGGCGACCGACGAAGTTGCCCGCCTTCAGAGGCAGTTGTCTGAGAGAGTCCAGCCTGCCTCTGCACAAGGCTCTGATGAGCTCCGCTCCTTGAGGGGGACCATGGAAGAACTGTCTGTGGCCCTTGGGTAGGAGAAGGCCGAACTGCAGCGGCTGAAGATTCAGCTGGCTCACGAGCAGCAGGCGGTCAAGGATATCGAGGTGGAGTCCGAGGTCCTGAGGGAGAGGCTTCGAGAGTCGGAGGGCGAAAGCCGGTGGTTCCACCAGATGTACCGGGAGATGCTGCTAAGAAAGATGAAACTAAAAGAAGAAGTCAAAAACTTAAAGTAATCCCTAATAATGACTGAAACCGAGAGCTCGAAGTCAGAAGAAGCCGAGCTTCCTTAGAGCTTCTTTTTAGCTTTCGTCCTTCCATGTATTCTTTTTCTTTTCCTATCATTTTTCTTTTTTGGCCTTCAGGGCTTTGTAATGTATACTTCACTAATGAAATGAAAAGAAAATTTTCCATTATCTTATCCATTCTTGTATTAAGTTATCATTTACCAAACTTCTTTTATCTTCCGTCTTGTTCGACGTCGGCGTTGTTTGTAATTCCTCATCTATTCTTGCTTTGAGTCATCGTTTATCGAACTTTTTTTATCTTTTGTCTTATTCTATGTCGATGTTGTTTGAAGGTTCCTGGTTGTCGCCGTGTTGATTTGCCCTTTTTATTTATGATCATAGGTCTTTTCGAGGCCATTTGAGTTTGACGCTTCCTCCCGGTACTTGAGCTTGGGGGCCCGAACTTCTCGTTACCTTGAAAAAGTTGATTTTTTCTCGACCTGTGTTGAGTTTCCTCTTAGAGACTGAGGATTTCTGATAAGAGTCTCCTTCCTCGTTGAGATGAGGTCCCTTGTGTCTTTGATGTAGTTTGTTTTTCACTTATCACTGGTGTAGTTCATCACTTTCCCTTTTCATCTCCCTCCTTTTTTTTTGTGTTCGAGTGAGGGTTTTCTCTCTGCTCTTAATGGGATTGTGGGAGTGTAGAGGAGCCATTGAGGAGGCTTTCCTCCTTATCCAGTCTTGAACGATCGGATCTTCGTTTATGTCATGATGAGGTTCTCCTTCTGTTCCCGACGCAGTCGATTTTAGCTCATGTTAGGATGAGGTTCTCCTCCTGTTCCTAACAGGGCTGTGGGGGCACGTAAGGGCCGTTGCAAGGGCCTCTTCCCCCTTCCGATCTCTAAATAACCAGACCTTCGACTTTGCTTATGTTAGGATGAGGTTCTCCTCCTGTTCTTAACATGGCTGTGGGGGCACATAAGGGTCGTTGTAAGGGCCTCTCCCCCCATCCGGTCTTAAAATAATCGAGCCTTCGACTTTGCTCATGTTAGGATGAGGTTCTCCTCCTATTCCTAACATGGCTGTGAGGGCACATAAGGACCGTTGTAAGAGCCTCTCCCCCCATCCAATCTTAAAATAATCGGGCCTTCGACTTTACTCATGTTAGGACGAGGTTCTCCTCTTGTTCCTAACATGGCCGTGTTTTGATTGTCTGAAAAAGCTACTCCCTGTCGTTACAAGCTCATGCCAAAAGAAAAGATATGCAAATATGAAAGAAATTTTTATTTAGGGCAAAGTTGTTGGTAATACATTCATAGATTTTTTGAATCCCATAATTGCGGAAGGCCTGCTCCCCGTCGAGGTCCTCCAGAGATGGAGTTGATGATCTCGATTGGAGGCCGATCTTCAGGCTACTCTTCCCTCCTTGGCGGCTCCGTTTGTGGCAGGGCCCTCAGCCGATCTTCCTTACCTTGAGGCCGGCGTCGAATGAATCTGTCAAGCCCACCTCATCTGATGAGCTCTTCGATCTCGTCTTAGAGCTAAATGCACTCCTCCACGTCGTGACCGTGGTCACGATGGTAGAGGCAGAACTTTTTAGGGTTGCGCTTCCCGGGGTGTGTGCGCATCCTTTCCGACCTTGGCAGCTGCTCCCTGACCTCCATCAGTACTTGGGTTTTCGATGCATTGATAGGGGCATAGCTGCAGAATCTTCCTAGGGGAGAGTCCCGCCGAACTCTGCGGTCCGAGCTTCTCTGCCTACGAGCCCGGGGAGGAGTCTGGACATGCTTGTGTTCGGAGGGAGTTCGAGAATGTGGCTGAGTTTTACTCGATCTTTTTTCAATTGCGAGCTTACTAGAGTCGCCTGCCTACTACTCCTTTGCGGCCTCCTCGTCCTTCAGCTTGAAGGCTTCCTCTGCTCGGGCATATCCTTCGGCCCGAGCCAGTAGATCAGCGAAGTCCCTGGGATACTTCTTTTTCAAAAAAAATAAAAGATCATTCTTTTGAAGACCGCTCTTCAAGGCAGCCATTGCAACTGATTGGTCCAAGTTCTGGACCTCCAACACGGCGGTGTTAAAACGGTTGACGTAAGTTCGGATGGATTCTTCTTCTTTATGCTTGATGTTGATGAGGGACTCCGAACCTCACCGGGGATGCCGGCTGCTAACAAAATGAGCAACGAACTGATGGCTCATCTGATCAAAGGAGAAGATAGTACCCAATTTCAATGTCGAGTACCAATTTCTTGCTGCTCCCTTCAAGGTAGATGGGAAAGTTTGGCACAGGATGGCGTCTGGTGCGCCATGGAGCAGCATCATGGTCTGGAAGGCCTCCAGGTGGTCAACCGGATCTGAGGTCCCATCGTAGCTCTCGAATTGGGGGAGCTTGAAGTTCGACGAGATTGGCTCTTGCATGATCATTTGAGAGAAAGGAGGGTCAGTGCAGATGTCCTCACCGTAAGCAGTAGGAGCACGACGGAGCTCTTCAATCCGTCAATTCATCTCCTAGAATCTTTGATCCAGGAGGTCCTCTCGACTGCGAGCCTCGAGGGTCTTCTGGTGGAACGGAGGTAGGGACTCTCAGAGGGTGGAATCATGATCGGATGGAGGGCTCTCTGCCTTCTGCTTCCCCTTTCTGGGGAAGACAGGGTGGCTGGCCCAAGTGGCCCGCCCGGTCATCGGATTCTGGAACTCCGACGATTCTCTTTCCAGTCGCACTGATGCCTGCGGCTGCTGCTGCATGGCCTGCACTGCTTCGGTGAGGCCTCTGACCTGTTGAACCAACAAGTTGAGCTGCTCCATGCCGACTGCCGTTGCCGGAGGAGGAGGAACCTGAGAAACTGGAGATGAGGTTGGAGCTTGCGGAGCTCACTGAGATCTGGCTGCAGAGGTCATGGATCGCCTGGTGGATGCCTTTCGGGGAGGCATCAGGTGGAGATCTAGTAGGAGAAGGAGAGGAAGATGTCAGAGAGGATGATCGGAGATGGTCCTGTTGAGCACTCCTTTAAGAATAAGGGTACTATGAAGACACAGGGACCCTTCCTCTAGCGCCAATTCTGTTGGTGCAGAATTTCACCGACGTCGGAGAAGCTGGAGTCGAGGGGTCACATCTGCCATCGGGACCTGCAAGGAAAGTCTAAACCAGAGTTGGGGGTGCTCCGGCAAGACCCTCCGATGCTCAAGTCAGTACTCTATCTTAACAGAAATGGAGTGTTCGAATGGGAATTTTAGTAGAGTTTCGAGATAGAATTTTGAGCTCAAAGAAGAACGTATCTGGGGATCCCTTTTTATAGACGGAGAACGTAACTGATTGACAGCGACGTTTGTAACTGTCTGGTAGTGGGTCGTTCAGGGCCACGTGGAGTTTGTTACGGAGAGTAGTGGCGTCAGGGGGCCGTTCAGGGCCACGTGGAGTTTGTTACGGAGAGTGGAGTGGTGTCCTTTGTCGCGACCTGTCAGAGAGTGGTGGAGCCACGTGGAATCCATTACAGGGAGTGGAGCAGAGTAGTGGCCATTGTCATGACTCACCAGTGAGTTTGGGCCTGATGGCTGAAGCTCGATTGGGATGTCTGATGGAGCGGAATGGCTCTCTGTCTCAGCAATCCGGAGAAACTTGGATGTTTTTGAGGTTGCTGATGAGTCCACTATTGTTGGGTGCCTAGAGCGTTGTTGCTGCAGGTGGAAGTCATCTGTTGTAGAAGCTTGGATGGGGATTTTCTATTGGGAAAGTCCGATTTCATGAGGAATCCGATAGAGGGTCGGCCGACAGAATAGACTTCGGATGGTGTTAGGGAGGTTCGTCTGCTGGAGGAGTCTGGAGGATCCTGTGAAAGTCTGGTTGGCGTTGTTGAAGGTTGATAGCTGGGGAGGTACGGCAGACATCGGAGGCGGTCGGCTGTTGTAGAAATCCAGCTGCTGGAGCCCGTCTGTTGTAGAAGTTCGTCCGAAATCCATCCACTATGGAAGTTCAGATGGAGTTCGATTCTTGTAGAAGTCTGGATGGGGACCGCTTATTGGAGAAGCTCAGCTGAAGTCCGCCTGTAATAGGAGTTCGGAAGGAATTCGTTTACAGTAGAAGCTCGGATAGAATTCGCTTACAGTAGAGATCCGGAGTAGACCGCTTGTAGTAGAAGTTTGGAGTAGATCGCTTATAGTAGAAGTTCGGAGTAGATCGCTTGCAGTAGAAGTTCGGAGTAGAGATCCGACTGGTGGAGCCCTTTCATTGTCGAAATTTGTCTGGGATCCATCCACTGTAGGAGTTTGGTTGAAATCCGATTCTCGTAGCAGCTCGGATGGAATCCGGAAGGTGGTCGACCATCGAAAAAACTTGGATGGAGTCTGGTTACTGTAGAAATCCCATTGTCAGAGAGGCTCGGACATTGATGAAGTTCGGAAGAAGTTCGGAGTAGAGTCGTTTGTGGCCGGAAGAAGTCAGGAAGGGATTCAGAGAATAGTTGATCACTGTAGAAAATCGGCTAATAGCAGAGTTCAGAGGATGTTTGGAGCAATCCGGTAGATGAATGGAGAAGCTCATGATTGGAGAAGTTTGGATGCCATTATGGAAGCTCGGACGGTCGAGGGAGTTCAGAAAGATGCCACACAAAGTCGGAAGCCGGAAAAGCCCTGGGAGGGTCGGCCTTTTACAAACTTCAGCTGGGGGTATTTTATACCCAACAGCTATATTTTTCTGCTTGAAACCTTTCCAGCAGATTGCTCCATTATTTAAGGTAAGGATGTATTCCAACACATTCTTGCTATTATTATGTTCAACTAAAAATTGAAGTCATACTCCACAAGTTTTAAGTTAAATTTTCCATAACCGAGTCACCGGTCCTTAGTATTTCTCAAATACTTAAGAATGATGTTCCAGTGATTCTCATCCGAATCTTGTAGGTATCCACTCACTACCCTAGTAAGTATACCATATCAAGTTCTCATACATGGTGTACATGATAGAATAAATTCTACTCATAAACATCCTATGTATGTTGGACTTGAAAAACCCAAGCAATCTCTTAGATCTATCTCTATAGATCTTCATCCCTAGGATGAGAGATGCTTTTTCCAAGTCCTTTATGGAGAATTATATTGGAGCATGATCTCGGCTCCTCTCATGGATCTTGGGTGCAGCGGAACTAGCAACGAACAAATTTGGAGACTTCTGGACTCGATCCAAGGCCCTTGACGAAATCAGCCTGGTTGCTGTCTTCTTCATCAGCCTTTCATTCCAGATGAAGAACACCTTTGAAATCACCTCTAAAAAATCCAAGATCTGGTACCCAACTAGATCATGCCTGGATTGAGGTCTTTCAATTTGTAGATCTCAAATCAGGATATTCTAGATAGGGAAGAAGATAGATGGAGACAGACCTTGCAGATCTGTCCTGCTGCAGCCTTTCCTATAGATCTGTTGATGGAGATCTCACCTGCACCTCAAACGACCTCAGATCAACTCCAGATCTGAGAGGGACTTGTACCAACCTCTTCTTAAGAGATTCCAAGTCCTTGACCTGGTGTTTGGGTGACTGCAAGAGAGGAGGAAAGCAATCTGGTTGGCGGCTGCAAGGAGGAAGGGGCTAGCACCTCCCTTCTTTCTTTCCTTATCTGGACCTGGCAGCAAGAAACCCTAGGGTTTCTTGCTCCTGGGGCATGGAGGATGGCTGGAGAGGGAGGGAGAAGAGAGAGAGAGACTTGAGAGAAAGAGTCATCTATTACTTGGCTTGATCAAACCTATACAAGTACATGTATATATAAACATAGGGTCAAGTGACCCAAACCCAAAACTCCCTTGACCAACTCTATGGGAGAGTAGGTTAACCCAAGCCCATGTACACCCATGACTCGACCTAATCTCACCTATCTTAGGTCCAGACCTGGCCCATAAAGAGTTGGTCCCTTGAGGCCCACATAACTTAGACCTCAAGAATCCGAAAGGCCCACAGCCTTTCAACCTAGGGCCCAACTAGCCCTAGAGCCTCCATGAAGCCCTCATGAATGATGGACCTTGGCCTTAGCCTTGATCCCCTAGGCCTTGGGCACACCACCTGGATCATAACAATCTCTACCTTGGTGTCCCAAGGCCTCAACCAACTCCACTCTGTCCTTGCGACTGTAGACCCATTTGCAGCCAATAGGCCTCTTCCCCTGTGGCAACTGCACAAATCGCCACATCTGATTCTGATGGAGAGACTGCATCTCCTCGAACATCGTCTGGACCCATCGCTCTCTGTCCTGGCTCTCAATAGCCTCTTGATACATATATGGGTCTCCATTCGCTATCACCAGGGCATATGATAGCGTCTCCTCGAAGCCATATCGGTCCGGTTGCCTGATGGTCCTCTTGGGCTTGTGTAGGGCAACACCGATATCAGTCCTCGATCCAGCTCGCTCCTGCTGGACCTCTTCACCTCGATCATCCATCTGAGTCCTCTCCACCTGTGGAGACACCATAGGTAGGTACTCCACCTGAATGTTATGTCCTCCAGTAGTACCTGCAAGAGGCAAAATCAAAGAGGTTAGCTGTCCAGCAGTGCCCTGCTGGACCTCCTCCTGCTCCTGCTGCTCCTCAATGCCTGCTCGCCTCCGTAGAACTGACTCCTCATCAAAAATCACATCCCGACTAATGATGACCTTCTTTTCCAAGGGATCCCACAGCCTGTATCCCTTGACTCCTCGCGGATAGCCTAGAAACATCGCCTTGCATGATCTGGCGTCTAGCTTGCTCCACTCACCAGCTCCAATGTGTACATAGGCCGTGCACCCAAATACCCGTAGATGGCCCAGCCCAACTGTCCTCCCAGACCACACCTCCTCTGGAAGCCTGCCATCCAACCTGGTGTGAGGTGATCGATTGATCAAGTAACCGGCTGCGTCAACTGTGTCAACCCAGAACTCTTTTGGAAGCCCTGCCTGCAGCCTCATGCATCGTGCCTTTTCCAAAAGTGTTCTGTTCATCCTCTTGGCCACCCTATTCTGCTATGGAGTCCCCTTAACTGAGAAGTGTCTCTTGATCCCACACTCCTCACAGTAGTCCTGGAACTCTCTGTTGGTGTACTCCCCGCCATTGTCTGACCTCAGACACTTCACGCTTCTCTCCTGCTCCTTCTCCACCTCAGCTCTCCAGATCTTAAACTTGGTGAAGACCTCTGACTTCTCTCTCATGAAGTAAATCCAGAGTTT
The DNA here is from genome assembly GCF_000442705.2 of Elaeis guineensis. Classification (NCBI taxonomy): domain Eukaryota; kingdom Viridiplantae; phylum Streptophyta; class Magnoliopsida; order Arecales; family Arecaceae; genus Elaeis; species Elaeis guineensis. Next base: position 11,934,288 of record NC_026008.2, on the reverse strand, counting down.
CCTTGAGAAATCATCAATCAGGATCATGAAGTATCTGGCCCCAATCCTAGCTAAAACTGAGGCTGGTCCCCACACATCCGTGTGTACTAACTCCAGAGGGGCTGCACTGCGAGCTGTACTGATGTTGAACTGAACTCTCCTCTACTTTCCCATCTGGCAAGGCTCACAGATCTCCCCTGTAGCACCATCCTCCAGATCAGAGATAAGTCCTCTCCTACTCAACTCCCTCAGCCCCCGGTCACCCATGTGGCCTAGGCGGTAGTGCCACATCCTGTAGGCCCCCTGCTGGTCCTGTGCTGCAGCTGCTGCATCAGACTCTCCAGTCACCACAGATCCCTCCATGCGATAGAGGTTATTGTCTAACCTCCTATCTCTCATCACTACCATAGCTCCATTGGAGATGTTCAGTACTCCGCTTCTAGCCCTACTGCTGAAGCTGTATCCACTGCGCTCCAAGTAGCCTAGTGACACCAGATTCTTTTTCAGCTCCGGGATGTGCTTTACATTTGTCAATGTCCTCACAATCCCATCAAACATCCTCACCCTGACTGTCACTATCCCAGCCACCTTGCAAGGATGATTGTCGCCTAGAGTCACTGATCCCTCATCTGTCTTGGTGTATGTCGCAAACCAAGACCTGTGTGGTGTGTAGTGATGTGAGAACACAGAGTCTAGTGTCCACTCCTCTGTGTAATGCCTGTGACCATCTGATACCACAAGTAGATCATCCTTCACCTGCTGCCCAGCAACTGCACTCACTGATTCTGAGCCACTTCTTTCTCCCTTCTTGCTCTTCCATAGTGGATATTCTCACTTGAAGTGCCCGAACTCATTGCACTTGAAGCATTTCATCTCTTTCTTTCTCTTCCTGGACTTGGACCGCCCCTTGGACTTGCTTCTACCTATGCCTCTACCTGTCCTCTCCCCTACTGCCAAACTTTCCTGGGGAGCCCGATCTCTGATCAACTTTTCCCTCTACTCATTAGACCTCAGCATCGAGACCATGTCCTCATATTCCAGAGTCTCCTTGCCATGAGCAGTGTAGTCACCAAAGAATCATATGATCCTGGTAGTGAACACAAAAGCAACAGGGACTTGTCCTCCTCATCCAGCTTCCCCCCGATATTCACCAACTCCATGCACAACTGGTCGAACCTCTGAATGTGGCCAATCACATCAGATCCCTCCTGCATCCGAAGACTGTACAACCTCTTCTTCAGCATCAGCTTGTTGCACATATTCTTCCCCATGTACATGGTGTGCAACTTCGACCAAAGGCCCTTCGGGGTCTTTTCTTCCAGCACCGAATACAATGCTGCATCCGCCAAGCTTCCTCTGATCACCGAGCATACTTTCTTCTCCAACGATGCCCACTGTCTATCTGTCATTCCCTCAGGCTTCTCATCCAAAGTCTGATCCAGATCTGCTTGCACCAGAAAATCCTCCACCTGGATTTTTCACATGAAAAAATTCTTCTTGCCATCAAACATCTCGAACTCGACCTTTATATTGCTTCCCATGACTGGTTTCAAGCCAAACAAGCAATATAAAATCAAGAAGTGTAGAATATACCTTGATGGTACCTTGCTAAAAATTTTCAGCACTTGGGATCTTCAACTTCTCGCACTTGGAACCACTTCCTCACCACTGTGGCTCTGATACCAACTATTGGAGCATGATTCTGGCTCCTCCCATGGACCTTGGGTGTAGTAGAACCAGCAACAAACAAATCTGGAGACTTCTAGACTCGATCCAAGGCCCTTGACAAATTCAGCCTGGTTGCTGTCTTCTTCGTTAGCCTTTCATTCCAGATGAAGAACGCCTCTGAAATCACCTCTAAAAAATCCAAGATTTGGTACCCAACCAGATCAGGCCTGGACTGAGGTCTTTCAATTTGTAAATCTCAAATTGGGATATTTTAGATAGGGAAGAAGTTAGATGGAGATAGACCTTGCAGATCTGTCCTGCTGCAGCCTTTCCTGTAGAACTGTTGATGGAGATCTCACCCGTGCCTCAAACGACCTCAGATCAACTCCAGATCTGAGATGGACTTGTACAAACCTCTTCTCAAAAGATTCTAGGTCCTGGACCTAGTGTTTGGGTGACTGCAAGAGAGGAGGGGAGCAATCTGGTTGGCGACTGCAAGGAGGAAGGGGCTAGCGCCTCCCTTCTTTCTTTCCTTATCTGGACCTGGCGGCAAGAAACCCTAGGGTTTCTTGCTCCTGGGGCATGGAGGATGGCTGGAGAGAGAGGGAGAAGAGAGAGAGAGACTTGAGAGAAAGAGTCATCTATTACTTGGCTTGATCAAACCTATACAAGTACATGTATATATAAATACAGGGTCAAGTGACCCAAATCCAAAACTCCCTTGACCAACTCTATGGGAAATTAGGTTAATCCAAGCCCATGTACACCCATGACTCGATCTAATCTCACCTATCCTAGGCCCAGACCTGACCCATAAAGAGTTGGTCCCTTGAGGCCCACATAACTTAGACCTCAAGAACCCGAAAGGCCCACAGCCTTTCAACCTAGGGCCCAACTAGCCCTAGAGCCTCCATGAAGCCCTCATGAATGATGGACCTTGGCCTTAGCCTTGGTCCCCTGGGCCTTGGGCACACCACCTAGATCATAACAAATTATGATAATAGCAAAATCTTTATTCCCTATAATGTAAGGAACATCATTTTCGATTAAGAGAGTTTCATTCACATACAGGACAAGAAATATGCTCATAGAACTATTAACCCATTTGTATTTGCGTGGTTCTTCTTCATCCTCAATGAAGCCATGCGTTTCGATCACTTATTAAAATACACGTTTCAACTCCAAAATATTTAGCATTGCCACAAAAGAAAATATCTTGTTATGGTAAATACCATAATGTTGACAATATCTTTAGGCAACCAGACGAGCTTTGTAGATCTCCACCTTCTCATCTGCGCTACTCTGGTCCTATTGGAGATCCACTTACACTCTATGGGCATTACCCCTTCTAGTGGATCAATGAGTGTCCATACACCATTGACCTTCATGGACTCCATTTTGGATTTATGGCTCCAAGCTATTATTCAGAGTCGAACCTCTGCATGGTATCCATGTAGGTGATTAGATCCTTATTATTCTCATTGAGTTCAACAAGTTCATATCCCGGACCTAGATATTAAAGTATCTATCCGACGGATATGGTACTCTATCAAATCTCCTTAATGGTGCCTCTACAACAGGTTTCGAATTTGATCTGATCAAATTCGGTTCTATGAGTTCACTAGATTATGTCGGTTCTTCTACCTATCGAACTTCATAAGTTTCATATTAAAGGCATCAGTATCTTCACCAAGGTACTCATTTTCTTAAAAGGAATGCCAAACAACTTTTATTTTTTAGCAAGATAAAAGTTATATCCCCTAGATTCTTTAGAATTATCTTGTAGAATAATATATATAGAATCGAGATCCAAGCTAATCGGTTTGCAAATGCTTGACATAAAACAAACACTCCCAAACCCCAAGGTAACAAAGTATCAGCTTATGCCTAGTCTATATCTCATATGGAGTCCTTGCAACTAATGAATTTGAAATCCAGTTCAGAACATAACAAGCAGTCTTAAGAGCATAACCTTAAATGGAGACTGGCAGACTTGTAAACTCCATCATAGATCGAACTATGTCTAACAAAGTCGATTCCAACAGGAGAGAATCCTATTCTTTTTTAGATATATCAAAGCTTACTTGAAATGCATTCTCCTCTTCGGTCTGACTGAAGAATTTCAATGCTCTTCCAAATTTGTTTCTCTACCTTATTATGGACTTATTTAAATATTTTAAATAATTTAAATTTATGACAAATATGTTCATAGATCCAATTGAAGGAACCAGATCTAGAGTTTCAGGGTTAGATCTTGAAAAAAAGAGGGTTAGATCTTGAAACTTTTTCAAGATCATACAGCGGAAGACTAAAATAAATCAAAATTTATTTTCTAAGATCAAAAAATCCCTAGATCTAAGATCCTATTACATGATTATTACATGGCATTAAATCAGAAATTAAAATATATAAATATAGCATGAACTACATGTTGATCATATCAACATGTTTCTATACTACATCTAATGTATGTATTAAACAATAGATCAGATCTATTACCTTGCAAGTTAGACGTTCTAACCTTACTGATCTGGGCTTGAGGATGATGTTGCAAGCCGCACACGCATCCGGCCTCTAGGAGTCATCCACACGAGCCCACGAATCTCGATCAGAAGTCCTGCTTCAGGAAATCAGCACAGTATGCTAGTACTGCGCTGATCCTTCTTTGATGGTTGATCAGGTGCCTCCTTCTTGATTTGGACTCTTCCAAAGATGAAAAGTAGAAGGAGGAGTTTCAGATCTGAGACACTCTCAGGAAACTCAAGATGGAGGGAGGAAAGACATGAAAACAAAAACCCTAGAAGAAGACCCTCTTCTTCTTCACGTTTTTCTCTCTAGACACCCAAAGGTATTTCTCTCTGATTTTTGGATGGCACAAAGGTATCTCAAATATTTAATGTCTCCTAAAATGTCATGAAGAAACTCATCTTATATAGAGAGATATGATAGAGTCCTTGTCTAGGTCAAACACCTAGTCAAGGCTTATCCAAACATGGCAAGTTAAGGGATGCCCAACTCTTGAGCACCTCCTTCATATTTTCATGCATGGATCATCAGAAAAGGGTGCAAAATATATACCCTAAAAACCACAAAAATTCCAAAAAAAATTTGGATAAATTCGGTGCAAAATTGAAAGAGTTTTGGATTTCTAAAACTCTATCTCATAGAATTCGAAATCCAAACTTATTCCTTTTAGATTTGATCCAAACCACCTTCCATGTAAGAAAGAAGAGAGGAGACCTTTTGTGAACGTGGGATAGATCTGGGAGAGGGCTTTTGTCACACAAAATAAGTGGAGATTGGCGTTGAATAAGAGAGAGGGCGTGGAGAAGGATTATGTGGCGCAAGGTGGAATCCTAGTCTTACTAGGATTCTGTCTTATGACTTGTTTTAATTTGGTTTCCCAAACCAAATCAAATCAAAATTAGATCAACCCAATTAAAATAGGTCTTAACCCAATTAAGAACCTAATTTAATCAGATTAAATTATATTTAAATCTGATTTAATTTTCTAATCAAATTAGAAATTAGATTGACCCAAGTCCTAGTTGAACTAGGACTAGTTTTTCCTTGCACTTGGCTTATACAATAAACCAATTGGACTTGATCCAATCAAGTCCAAAATAAATCTAATTAAATCATATTTAATTAGACGTAATTTCAGCCCATTGGCTTAATCAAATTAAGTCAATTAGCAATCGAATTGCTAATCGATCCTCCTGCAACACTTGCACTGGGTTAAATATCAATCGTATTGATCATTTAACCCTAGAATGATTCTTAATCATTGATCAACCATCTGATCGGATCATAAACTCTAATGTGTGTGACCTCATAGCTCCGAACCTAAGCCAGTAGCATAGGAATAAATTTTTATACCAATCAAAGTGACCATCTAGCAATGGTACCCGATGACCGGATAGGTCAAATGTGTAGAACAACATCCTTAGAACCCATGCGGATATAGTTTTCATATAATTCATCCCCTTGACCAAAATGATCATAGGACACCCCAGAGCTCAACTGTCAACTCTGATCAGGTTGTCCACATTGTATTTCAAAATATCAAATCCATCTGATGGATTACCCTGGCCAAGGTTTTGCTAAATTGAAATACAGCGACTCATTCTTCTCCAACTCTTGGAGTGGTCAATCCCATCTCGATCACACTCTGACTTTGCAAGTACTTGACTGTGCCCAGAAGCCTTCCATCCCTGAATTAGAAATTCAGTTAGTCCAGTACCAAAGCACAATGAGTTGCTTGCAAGTTACTGAGGCGATCTCAGGTCTAAGGGACACTTATACCTATATCCCATCAGAGATATTCTCGACAGTAGAATACTCTGGAGTTGGTCATGTTCAATGATGATGTACCCTTACATCTCACCTGTATGCCATACCAGTGTCTCCACACTCCTTGGTTAAGAGGACAACCAACCCATATGGCCTACAGTGACCTATGCTCGATAGAAGCTGTCGTCCTTATTAACAGCCTATCATTTGGTCGTGAACAGTTTTAAGGACTAATCGATAAATCCTCTCTTTATCGAACCTAAATAGTCCTAAGGACTTCATCATAACAACGGAGTTTATTATAAGATGAAAGCTTATGATGAAGATGCCAAATATATTTTATTTATTAACAAATCAATTACAATACTTGGTTGCTCAACCGTCAACAGCTTGACGATTGGCTTTTTGGGACATATTTCCCAACAACTCCCACTTGTCCTAAAGCCACTCGGCACAGTATCTAATACCCATCTTCGACTTGTGGTTGTCGAACTCCTTTATTGCCAGGGCTTTAGTGAAGGGGTCGACTAGGTTCTCTTTTCCGTCGATCTTCTGAAGGTCGACGTCACCTCGATCCACGATCTCCCGGATCAAGTGGAAGCGGCGCAAGATGTGCTTCGTCTGCTGATGTGCTTTGGGTTCCTTCACCTGAGCTATGGCACCAGTGCTGTCACAGTAGAGCAGGACCGGACCATCAAGGGAGGGTGCTACTTCGAGCTCAGTGATGGATTTCCTCAGCCACACAGCTTCCTTTGCAGCATCCGATGCTGCGATGTACTCCGCTTCACAAACAGAGTCCACCACAGTATGCTGCTTGGAACTCTTCCAGCAGATGGCTCCATCATTCAGAGTAAAGATATAACCCGACACGCTCCTGCTGTCATCATGGTCAGATTGAAAGCTAGAGTCTGTGAACCCCACAAGTTTCAGATCTGACTTGCCATAAACCAACCATTGGTCCTTAGTATTTCTCAAATACTTAAGGATGGCTTTAAACACTTTCCAGTGATTCTCTCCAGGATGAGATTGGTATCTACTCACTACTCCTAGTGAGTATGCCACATCTGGTCTTGTACATGTCATGGCGTACGTGATAGATCCCACGGCTGAAGCATATGGGACTCTACTCATACGCTCTCTCTCTTCAGGAGTTGTCGGACAATCCTTCTTAAAGAGAGAAATTCCTTGGCCTATCGGTAGATAGCCCTTCTTGGAATTCTCCATGCTGAACCTCTTCAGCACAGTGTCTATGTACATGGACTGGGATAACCCAAGCATCCTTTTAGATCTATCCCTATAGATCTTCATCCCTAGGATGTAGGATGCTTCATCCAAGTCCTTCATGAAAAACTGTAATGACAACCAAACTTTTATTCTCTGTAGTGTGGGGATGTCATTCCCGATTAAGAGAATGTCATCCATGTACAAGACAAGGAATACCACAACTGGACTATTTGCCCATTTATAGATGTAGGGCTCTTCTCCATTCTTAATGAAGCCATACATTTTGATCACCTTATCAAAATGCATGTTCCAACTCCGAGAAGCTTGCTTCAGTCCATAAATGGATCTCTGAAGCTTGCACACCTTGGACTCATCTGTGGATGTAAACCCTTCAGGTTGTATCATATACACCTCTTCAGTCAGCTCTCCATTCAGAAAAGCTGTCTCTACATCCATCTGCCAGATCTCATAATCCAGATGGGCAGCTATTGCAAGCATTATCCGAATAGATTTGAGCATTGCCACAGGGGAAAATATCTCGTCATAGTCAATACCATAACGTTGACGATACCCCTTGGCAACCAGACGGGCTTTATAGGTCTCCACCTTTCCGTCTGCGCCCCTCTTCCTTTTGAAGACCCATTTACACCCAATGGGTTTAACCCCTTCAGGTGGGTCAACCAATGTCCATACATCATTGACCTTCATGGACTCCATTTCGAATTTCATGGCTTTAAGCCATTTCTCAGAATCAAGTCTCTGCATAGCATCCATATAGGTGATCGGATCCTCATTATTCTCATCAAGTTCGATGGGATCACCGTCCCGGACCAAGAAACCGTAGTATCTGTCCAGCTGACACGGTACTCTACCGGATCGCCTTAATGGTGCAGGTATATTGGGCTTCGGATGTGATCTAATCATATCCGACTCAGGTTCAGCTATTGGTGTCGGTCTTTCTACCTGTTGAACTTCATCAAGTTCAACCTTAGAGGCAACGGTTCCTTCACCAAGGAACTCCTTTTCTAAAAAGATTGCCTTAAGGCTGACGAACACCTTTTGTTCATCAGCATGGTAGAAAAAATATCCTTTTGTCTCTTTGGGGTACCCTATGAATGAGCATTTGTCAGACCTAGGTCCAAGTTTGTCTGTGACTAATCGTTTGACATAGGTCGGGCACCCCCAGACCCTAAGGTGTGAAAGTACTGGCTTACGCCCTGTCCATATCTCATATGGAGTCTTAATTACAGACTTACTTGGAATCCTATTTAACAGATAACAGGCCGATTCGAGTGCATATCCCCAGAAGGATATCAGCAAGCTAGCAAAAACCCATCATGGATCGGACCATGTCTAACAAAGTCCGATTCCTCCTTTCAAACACACCATTATGCTGTGGTGTTCCTGGAGGAGTCCATTGGAAGAGAATCCCATTCTCTCCTAGATATGTGAGAAACTCACTAGAAAGGTATTCTCCTCCTCGATCAGATCGAAGAGTTTTAATACTCTTCCCAGTTTATTTTTCTACTTCACTTCAGAATCGTTTGAACATTTCAAATGAATCCGACTTATGTTTCATCAGATAGACATATCCATATTGGGATAGGTCATCCGTGAAAGTTATGAAGTAGAAATATCCACCTCTAGCACTGGTGCTCATGGGCCCACATACATCAGTATGTACTAGGCTCAAGAGCTCAGTAGCTCTCTCACCTTTTCCAGTAAAAGGTGACTTGGTCATTTTACCAAGAAAACAGGACTCACAGATTGAAAGTGATTCACAATCACTAACTTCGAGGATTCCCTCTTGAGTCAACCTGTTTATTCTGTTCTTGTTTATATGACCTAGCCTACAGTGCCATAAGTAGATATCTGACACACTATCTAATCTAGGATGCTTGCCAGTTGAATAGACTACATTAACAGGTTGTGATAACATATACACACCATTGTTCAAATGTCCACAAAAAATAGTAACACCATTCTCAATGATATTACAAATTTGTTTCTTTATTGAAATTTCATAATCATTTTTGGCCAGAAGGCCTATAGAAATGATATTTAAAAAGAAATTGGGACAGAAATGACAATCATTAAGAACAACGATATGAGATTCAAATACAAGTTTCAAGATTCCTAATACTAGAACTGGAACTGGTCTTCCATCTCCAACGTTCAGAAACCTCTCGCCTTGCTCGAATCTCCTACTGACCTGCAACCCCTGCAACGAATTGCAAATATAGTAAGGGCTACCGGTATCCAATACCCAGTCAGTTATATCACAAATAGAGAAATTGCAAGGAGTTATCATATAAATACCTTGCCCAGCAACAACTTGCTGCTTTCTCTGCCTGTTTGGGTCTAGGGAGGCAATGTACTGGGGACAGTTCCTTTTCCAGTACCCCCGCTTCTTGCAAAAGAAGCATTCAGCTTGACTCTTATCGAGTTTGATCTTTTTGGTCTGACACTGCACAGATGTCCCAGCCTGAACTTGCACCTTCTTTTCTTTCTTCTTCTTGTTCTTCTTCCCTTTCTTAAAAGGTCGAGAATCAGAAGACGAACCTCCCACTAAATTCACCGACTCCTTGTGAAGTTGGTGATCCTTCTCAAAGTTCTGAAGCAACCCCAGTAACCCGTGGTAGTTCTCTTCAGGCTTTGTCATTCTATAATGAGTGAGGAATGGGAGATAAGACTTAGGCAGCGAGTTCAGTATTGCATCTTTCCTAAGCTGCTCATGCAAGGAAAAGTCGAGCTTGCTCAATCGTTCCATCAGCTCGATCATGTACAATACATGATCAGTGACAGAGGCACCATCCTGTATTTTGGCATTGAAGATGGCACAACTAGTCTTGTGCCTCTCTACGTCATCGGGTGTGCCAAAGGTATCCTCCAACACTTGAAGCATGTCCTTTGGCTGAGCCATCTCGAATCTGCAACTGAACTCGTCGCTCATGGCAGCCAGCATGATACAGCGCACCGTAGTCCGATAATTGAGCCACTTCTGGTAAGTGTCTCTGACTGTTCCACGTGCATTGATAGCTGGCTCCTCAGGTGCAGGATCCATTATCACATATAGGATCCGTTCATGCTCCAGGACTATCTTCAACTTTCAGTACCAGCTACCGAAGTTGGGTCCCACCAACTTATCATTGTCTAACAATGATCAGAGTGATAGGGAAGTGGCCATATCTGCACAAAAGAGAACCATAACCTAATTAGTAATTGATTCATTAAACCTAAAGATTTGGACTTTAATCAAAAAGTTTCTCCTACTATTTTATTCGAATTGGTAGCCTCTACCTCCAATTCGAAGAATTACCCTAATTCCTTAGTGGGTACTAGAATCCACTTAGACTGCACACAAGTCCAACTTTGGTTGGCCAACCCATGTACATCTAAGGGTAGGTTCATAATCAATTGTTTTTCTAAACAATTTCTAGTAATTTTAATTTTGCCCCAGAAACCTAATCAGTAGGCTTTGGCCACCACTGTAAGGATCCAGTTAGGTCCAACCATTAACATGATCATACTTGGTGTATCTAACCAACGAATGATTAAGCCCAACTTTGGTTGGCTCACCTAACCACCATTAGAGAGACACTTTCAAGTCGTCATATGATGAGTGATAATTCCATTAGTCAACAAGCACCAGGCCTTTGGGTTTGCAATGATTATTGAGTTAATGGACTCATTATCAAACACCTTAATGGGAGGCTATGACTCAGTTATCTCCATAACTTTATCATTTTAAGGGCCTAATAATTTTAGAGGATTTAAATAATATAGAGGATGAAGTCAGATGAACCAGCTTATCATGATCCTCCCACTGGCTTCACCAAGTCAGCTTAAGGGAGACCAGGGCTGGTCTAGGAGCACCTAAATCAGTCACACTGATTTACCTAGCTGACATGGGTCAGCTCGAATAGTCAAGTGATCCGATCAAAACATAATTTCACCAAGAGGCCAGGTAAGTTCGATCAGTGGGAGGGTCTGCCAAAGCTTGCCTTAGACACCATCAGAAATGGCCAGGTAAGCGGGCTCCCAATTAAAAACCACCAGTCTGGTTTACCTTAGACACCAACTGGTTTAATTAGTTTCGATTAGATCAACCTAACAGTTCGTGCTAGACCGCTTAGCCAAGAATCAAGTCCATTTGGTTCTCGTTAAAGACATGGACTTGACCAACTACAACTATTGTAATTGATCTAGAGAATCCTTGACCTAATCTAAGACAACAATTGATTAGATTTAGTCAATTCTTTAATTAAGTCCATCTTTAATCTAACCATAGGTCTAACCCAATTAATGGACCTAATTCCCACTAACCCATTAACCCAATGTGTTATGATTTGTGTCTTAGGTTCTTCAATTCACAATCCTAGAACCTAATCAAACAACTTCTTAATTCTTAATTAAGTTTTGGGCTGAGGGTTGGGTTCGGCTTTTCAAAAAATAATTTTCATATTTGTAAAATAATTTTACAATATGATTCTACCAACTAAATTGCATGTTTGATTCATAATCAAGATGCAAGTGAAATAAACATGAAACTACTTTAGATCTAATCTAAATAGGTTCATGTAATTGAAACAATTTCAACTTTAAATAATTTCTTTGCACAAAAATTATTAACAAAGAGATTTTATTTCAGATTTAAACAACTTTTAAATCTAATAAGTTATAAATTTAATCTAGATCATATCTAATAAATTTATGATTAAAGATAGATCTACACAAACTAGGACAACCTTTGTACTGTAAGGGGTAAACCTTACAGCAGGACAACCGTGCAGTTTGTGATTAATCTAAAATTTTAATTTTAGATTTAATAATCAGATTATAAATTAGATCTAATCTAAAAAATAATCTAAGCATGTATAAATAATCATGTAATAAAGAACCTAGGCTCTGATACCAATTGAAGGAACCAGATCTAGGGTTTCAGGGTTAGATCTTGAAAAAAAGAGGGTTAGATCTTGAAACTTTTTCAAGATCATACAGCGGAAGACTAAAATAAATCAAAATTTATTTTTTAAGATCAAAAAATCTCTAGATCTAAGATCCTATTACATGATTATTACATGGTATTAAATCAAAAATTAAAATATATAAATATAGCATGAACTACATGTTGATCATATCAACATGTTTCTATACTACATCTAATGTATGTATTAAACAATAGATCAGATCTATTACCTTGCAAGTTAGATGTTCTAACCTTGCTGATCTGGGCTTGAGGATGATGTTGCAAGCCTCACACGCGTCCAGCCTCTAGGAGTCGTCCACACGAGCCCACGAATCTCGATCAGAAGTCCTGCTTCAGGAAATCAGCACAGTATGCTAGTACTGCGCTGATTCTTCTTTGATGGTTGATCAGGTGCCTCCTTCTTCTTGATTTGGACTCTTCCAAAGATGAAAAGTAGAAGGAGGAGTTTCAGATCTGAGACACTCCCAGAAAACTCAAGATGGAGGGAGGAAAGACATGAAAACAAAAACCCTAGAAGAAGACCCTCTTCTTCTTCACATTTTTCTCTCTAGATACCCAAACTTGTATCTTTTATATATCCACGACCCAAAGGTATTTCTCTTTAATTTTTGGGTGGCATAAAGGTCTCTCAAATATCTAACTTCTTCTAAAATTTCACAAAGAAACTCATCTTATATAGAGAGATATGATAGAGTCCTTGTCTAGGTCAAACACCTAGTCAAGGCTTATCCAAACATGGCAAGTTAAGGGACGCCCAACTCTTGAGAACCTCCTTCATATTTTTGTGCATGGATCATCAAAAAAGGGTGCAAAATGTATACCCCAAAAGCCATAAAAATTCCAAAAAAAAATTGGATAAATTCGATGCAAAATTGAAAGAGTTTTGGATTTCTAAAACTCTATCTCATAGAATTCAAAATCCAAACTTATTCCTTTTAGATTTGATCCAAACCACCTTCTATGTAAGAAAGAAGAGAGGAGACCTTTTGTGAACGTGGGAGAGATCTGAGAGAGGGCTTTTGTCACACAAAATAAGTGGAGATTGGCATTGAATAAGAGAGAGGGCGTGGAGAAGGATTATGTGGCGCAAGGTGGAATCCTAGTCTTACTAGGATTCTGTCTTATGACTTGTTTTAATTTGGTTTCCCAAACCAAATCAAATCAAAATTAGATCAACCCAATTAAAATAGATCTTAACCCAATTAAGAACCTAATTTAATCAGATTAAATTAGATTTAAATCTGATTTAATTTTCTAATCAAATTAGAAATTAGATTGACACAAGTCCTAGTTGAACTAGGACTAGTCTTTCCTTGCGCTTATCCAATAAACCAATTGGACTTGATCCAATCAAGCCCAAAATAAATCTAATTAAATCATATTTAATTAGACTTAATTTCAACCCATTGGCTTAATCAAATTAAGCCAATTAGCAATCGAATTGCTAATCGATCCTCCTGCAACACTAGCACTGGGTTAAATGTCAATCGTATTGATCATTTAACCCTAGAATGATTCTTAATCGTTGATCAACCATCTGATCGAATCATGAACTCTAATGTGTGTGACCTCATAGGTCCGAACCTAAGTCGGTAGCATAGGAATAAATTCCTATACCAATCGAAGTGACCATCTAGCAATGGTACCCGACGATCGGATAGGTCGAATGTGTAGAACAACATCCTTAAAACCCATGCGGATATAGTTTTCATATAATTCATCCCCTTGACCAAAATGATCATAGGACACCCCAGAGCTCAACTGTCGACTCTGATCAGGTTGTCCACATTGTATTTCAAAATATCAAATCCATCTGATGGATCATCCTGGCCAAGGTTTTGCTAAATTGAAATACAGCGACTCATTCTTCTCCAACTCTTGGAGTGGTCAATCCCATCTCGATCACACTCTGACTTCGCAAGTACTTGACTGTGCCCAGAAGCCTTCCGTTCCTGAATTAGAAATTCAGTTAGTCCAGTACCAAAGCACAGTGAGTTGCTTGCAAGTCACTGAGGCGATCTCAGGTCTAAGGGACACTTATACCTATATCCCATCAGAGATATTCTCGACAGTAGAATACTCTGGAGTTGGTCACGTTCAATGATGATGTACCCTTACATCTCACCTGTATGCCATACCAGTGTCTCCACACTCCTTGGTTAAAAGGACAACCAACCCATATGGCCTACAGCGACCTATGCTCGATAGAAGCTGTCATCCTTATTAACAGCCTATCATTTGGTCGTGAATAGTTTTAAGGACTAATCGATAAATCCTCTCTTTATCGAACCTAAATAGTCCTAAGGACTTCATCATAACAACGGAGTTCATTAGAAGATGAAAGCTTATGATGAAGATGCCAAATATATTTTATTTATTAACAAATCAATTACAATACTTGGTTGCTCAATCGTCAACAGCTTGACGATTGGCTTTTTGGGACACATTTCCCAACACCAATATATCAGTATGTATCAGATTCAGAACATTATTGGCTCATTCATTTTTTTCAACAAAAAGTGACTTGGTCATCTTACTAAAGAGATAGGATTGACAGGTTGACAATGATTCACAATCATTGACTTCGAGAATTATCTCCTATTGATCCTATTCTTGTTTAATGACCAAGCCTAAATTGCCAAAGGTAGTGTTTCATGACATTATCTACTTTAAAGAGTTTGTTTGATTGTGTACAATTCACTAACAGGCTGTGACTATTCATAAATATCATTTCTCAATTGTCTACATGATTTTGATATTTTTCATAATGATATCACAAAATCATTAGACAATAGTGACAATCACTAAAATGACATTCTTAGAATTGAAAATAAGCTCGACGATTCTTAAAATCAGGATTGAAATATAACTTCCAACTCTAATGTTCAAAAATCTCTTGTAGTTTTTAAACTTTCTACTAACTTGAAGTCATTGCAATAATTTATATGGACTTTCGATATCTAATATCTAGGTAGTAGTGTCACAGATAGAGAAATCACAAGGTATCATCATATAAATACCTTGTTCAACAACCCTTTGCTGATTTCTCTACCTTAGCCTGTTCAGATCAAGAGACTCTGCCAGACTAGGTTAACCTTAGACTCTTTTGTTAGTTCGGGCTTCTCAGCCCAAGCATGATTTTCTTGCATCTTCTTTTTTTTTCTCAAAGGATTGTTCCCCCACTGAAGATACATCTTCAGAGGTGCGAAACAACTTCTTCAACATTTGAAGAATTTTCTTTCACTAAGCATTATTGAATTTATAACTAAATTCATGTTCTTTGTTGCTCTCAATAACACCACACGGTGATATGATTATTTGGCCACTTCTGATAAGTGTCTTTGATTGCATCATATGTATTGGATGTGAAAACTTCAGGTGCTGGATCCATAATCATATGTAGGATCCATTCGTGCTCTAGAACTATTTGCAACTTTCGATACTAATTATCGAAGTTGGGTCCTATAAATCAATCACTATCAAACAGTGAATGGAGCAACGTACATCTAGCCATAACTGAAAGAAAAATATAAGACCTCTGTATTTATGAATTGATTAAGCCTAAAGATTTAGACTTCAGCCTAAAGGATCTCTCATTATTTTATACGAATTGGTAGTCTCTACCTTCAATTCAAAAAATTATCTTAATTTCTTAGCAGGTACTAGAATCCACACAAACTACATACAAGCCCGAGGATGGCTCGATCAACCCATATGCATCTATGGGTAAGTTCTCAATCAATTATTTCTCTAAATAATTTTTAGTAATTAATTCTGCCCCAAATTTTATTTCAGTAAGCGATGGGCCTCCACTGAAAGTTTCGGTTAGGTCCAACCATTAATATGAACCTAGTCAGTGTTTCTAACTAATGAATGATCAGGCCCGAGGATGGCTCGATCAATCCAATCATCATCAGATAGTACAATAAAGTCATCATATGATGAATGATAATTTCATCATTCAGAGAGAACACCAGATGGATGGCTCTTGCAATGTCAATCAAAAATAATGGATCTATTATCATTCACCTTAATAGGAGGCTATGATCTAGTTATCCCCATAACTAGCTCATTTTATGGATCTAATAATTTAAAAAATTTAATTAATTTAGAGAAGAGATGAGATGAGATCAACCAATAAACCATAATCCTCCCACTGACTTCACCAAATTATTGAATTGGATTAGGATCATACTGGTTGAACTGGCACCTAGATCAGTCACACTGATCAACCTTAATGACATGGATCAACTTGAATCACTTAATAGTCTAATCAAGACATAATTCATCAAATGGTTAGGTAAGTGAGATCGATGGGAGGGTCTGCTAAGCTTGCCTTAGACACCATCGAAATGGCTAGATAAGCCACTCTCAATTCAAAAAAATCGATTGAAATACCGAACTTACCTTAGACACCAATTGGTTAATTAGTTTTGATTTGACCAACCTAATAATTCGAGTTCAACCACTGAGCCATAATCAAGGTTCATTTGGTCTAATCAAAGATATGGACTTGACCATCTACAACTATTATATTGGTTCTAGAGAAATTCTGATTTAATCTAATTCAATATTTGATTAGATTTAATCAATTTCTATAGTTCGTCTATTAACTCTTTGATTCTAACCTTAGGTCTAACCTAATTAAGAGGACTTGATCTAAGCTAACTCATGCCTCTATGTTTTATGTGAATGTCATTACATCTTAAATCATAATTCTAGATCTAATCGATTCTATACTTAATTCTCAATTAAGTTTCGCATCAATATGGTTAAGGTTTTGAAAATAACTTTCACATATAAATCACAAAATCTTTTATATCAAATCTAAACTTTTTATGATTTTAAATCAAATAATTTTGATTAAACAAGATTAAATGTAACTAACTTCTTCGCAACTTGCATCATATACAACAACACCTAGGGTTTCAAGATTTAGGATTTTGCAGGAAAGTAAGTTTTCTCCTTTCGCTTTCTTCTTCATGGGATCTAATCATATGGCACCCCTATATGCCATAAGAGCACCTCATCGAATAGAAAGAGAAGACCTTTAAATCTTTCTTGCTCCTCTGACCGGATAGCCTGGTGATCAACCCAATCCAAGTACTTGCAAATCAGATCATCTAATCTAATCACATATCATATATGCATGAATTTAGATCTAATTTAAATTATATCAGATCTGATTGCAATCTTAGATCATATCTAAATTAGATCGTAAACATCACATGCATGATATAAAATCAGATTCACATGTACAAACTAGGACAACCTTTTCACTGTAAGGGATAAACCCTACAGTAGGACAACCTTATGTCAATTTGTGCGATCAACCATTAATTAAATTTAAATCAAGATATCACATGTCAGATCTAAATAAAATTAAAATTAAAATTTAGTATGTATATAAATCATGTTATAACGAATCTAGGCTCTGATACCACTGTTGGGATGCGTAGGCGATTTCATGCATGTATTTTAAAATTTTTTTGAAAAATTACAGCGAAAGACAACTAGATTAATCAAATTAATCTATCATGTATATGATCTAATTATCAAATCAACCTACTCTAGGATCTTTGACATATTGTGTTGCATATAAAATTTGAAATAATCTGAAGATAAAATTAGAATACATGCATATGAGCAGTAGATCACATCTACTTCTAATTTGAGTTTAGAACTCCATACCTGATCATGGGTCAACGATCTCTGCTACTGAGAGATATGATGGAGAGGATCTTTGCTTGTTGCTCACAGCTGCACATGTGTCCGGTCCCTATGAAAAATCCACTCGAAGCCCCGATCTAATCGATCTTCTTGGGAGTACTAGCTCGCGTGAAGACCTTCTTCTTGACTGATCTGGATCCTTTCATTAAATCTCTAAAATATTTTCAGAGGTTGAAAATAGACTTTTAGAGGATATGAAGAGGAGAAAGAAAGATGGAGAAAAAAATATTTTTTTTTTTAAATTTATTTTCTCCTCCCAAACCCTTAGAATCATAAATCTAAAATTCAAATTTTTGCGAACACCCCAAGAGAGAGGACCCTCCTCTCTATTTTTCATGTCATGAACCATACCCAAACATTCACCATGTGAATACCTCTCTTTTGGTATCTTGCACACATAAAAGAAACCATAAAAGCCCCTTTTGTAGGCATGTAAGGAGGTGGGGTGAAGAGTCCCAATGATCCTGGACTCTTACAGGATTTTGCCTCCCTTCACAATTCCACATCCCAAAATATACAAAAAAAATATGGGACACTCATTTCCATATTTTTTTATAGTAAATCAATTCTTCAATTGATTCCCACAAAATATTTTCTTAAAATTGTTAGATGTGTGCCCTAGATGCCAGATCGGCTGACACATTCCTGTACAGATCTAAGGGCAAATTTATAATTTTGACTATAAATGAATAAAAAGGTTATTCTTCTATCACATTGTGTACATTGTATTTGTGATACATCTTTTGAGTTAGTGGGAATATAAATTTATATTTTCAAGAGTTAAAAATTTAAGGCATGAATTTACATAACTAACTCATAAACAGCTCCTGACCATAGGATCATCACGAGGATGGTGATCGATCCGAAAGGTTGGTGTACGATCGCTTCCTTAGGATAGATGTGTCTTGAGTCACGGTGTGGAGACACCAGAGTGAGAGTATAGGTATTTGTTGAGAACGAGAGTACTGAGCATGTCCACTTCGAGCAGTCATAAGGAAGTCTACCTTCTTGTCGATAACTAGCTCGATGCTGCAGTTGTGTGTCTAGTTCTTTAACCTGAGGTGCATCGATGGTTCACCTTGAGTGTGTTATAGTTTGACTATACCATAACTCAGTCTCCTAGTCATTCAAAACCCTGAGGTGTATGTTGGTTGTAGCATGTTCATTGTAGGAACCAGATCGCACCAAGATGGGATCTATCAACCTCGGTAGATGAGAGGAGTAGTCCTATGGTGATCGAAAGATCGAGTCCTTAAGCCCATGGCCATGGCAGAGTGAAATAATAGAAAAAAAATTTTCCATTAAGATTTCACATCAGACTTGGATCGATCGATTAATTCATATGATTGATGTTGGGTTTGACGAGTTCACCTTAACCCTAATTCAGTCGGGACTCATGATAGAGGAACTCAATCACACAGGTAGCTGCACCAAGAGGTTCACCATCAGTTCTGATGGGTTGCGACCATATGCTGCTAGGTGTCACTGATGGATTTTTGGAGCAATTAGAATGATATTGATGATCCATCATTCTAATTGTCTGAATCAGAAGAGTTCTGGTCCATCGAAAGGAGTTTCGATGATGTCAATGATGAGATCATGACATGTCTCATTACCATACGGAATTGAACCTAACTGGATCACACAAATAAGGGTTAGGATCTGGATGTCATCAATTGAGCTAGCTCAATTGATTTGGATAAGATCCAATTAGGTTCAAAGAAATCATGCTAGCACATGATTGAGCCTAACTTTCTCCTCATGTAATCTTTTCTATCTCTACTGAGCCAAATGTGATTTGACTTATCCAGAGAACCTTAGGAAGGTTTCTCTTAGTCTAAATGAAGCTTGTCTAGCTCAGAAAAGGCTTGTCTTAATTCATGAGATGAATTTAAGATAACACCTGCTAATTTCTAGCACCTGCCAATTTTATTTTAAGACATCTATCAAAAGTTGACATATGGGTCTTAAACTGAAGAGGGCTTATTGGAGGATTTTTGTAGAGTGTCCACATGCCAAAACCCAATTGAATTGGGTGCCATAATCAAATTATGGCATGAGCCCAATTGGATTTAAGTGGGCGCCCCAAATGGATAAGAACCAAAGAGTCCTGATAAACATGGACTCTTTGGCACCACCTTGATTGAGCTTATCCAATGTTGGCGCCAACTTAGGAGAGAGGGTGGGGTTGTTATTTGCTGTGATTAGATGACATCACTCCATCAATCAAAATTTTTTCAGAATTTATTGAAATTTTTTGATTGGTTGAATGATGTGGCACTGTGCAGCATATAGGGTCTATATAAACCCTGTTGCACCTAGGGTTTCATGGAAGAAATTATTTTATGCAAAAAACCCAATGTCTGCCACCCCCTACCCTCTTCTCTACATCCTCCCTACTCTCCTTCCTCCCTTCTTTATGTCCAAAGAGTTGGACATCCATCTGGCAAAGATCCAAGGCGTGGTGACGCCTGGAACAGAAGGCTGCAAGACTTCTTCGATAGGCTGCTGCTCCAACTTCAGGAAGACTTTTGAAGATCTTCCTAATCAAATTTAGATCTAAGTTTTGGAGCATAGATTTGAGAGGAGAAGATGTTCTAGAACCTACCTAAGTGGATACTGGTAGAGGCCAGGCACTTGCAAGGCTACATCAGAACCTCGTGCTGTGCAGAGATCATCTACAGGGCAATCAGATTACCCTTGAGGTACTTCTTCTTTCATCATAGTTTTAGATTTAATTTTAGATTTTAAATATTAGATAATAAAATTAGATTTAGAGAATTAAATCTAAAATATATAGGATAATTTTTTTTTAAATTATTCCACCCTAGATTTGATGAAATCTGGAAGATCCTACGCGGAGAAAATGTTTCTCCTCCTTCAAGTGGTATCAGAGCCAGGTTGTTGGCTCTATTTCAGATCTAATTTAGATCTGATTTTAATTTTTATTTATTTGATATTAAAGATTTTAGATGTCACATCAGATGTGATAGGATCTAAAATCAAAATATTTAAAAATTAAATCTAAGAAGATCTAACATGCATAAGATGCATGATTAGACATGGATTAGTTGAATCCATGAATAGTCTTAAGTCTTATATTTTAATGAGATTAAAATATGAATTAAATCTATTTTATTTTTTATTTTTTTGATGTTATAAGTGTTATAATTATATCAGAAAATAGAAAATAAAATTTTAGTTTTTTCATAAAATTGATCTGCTGCATGCCTAGACTAGTTGTAGAATTATTCTAATAACTTGTCTAAAATAGATTTAATTTTGAATAGTTTAATTTAAATTTTATTTTTTGGATATTACATGTGATGTATCAGATCTGAAATCATGTTAATTAGATTGATTTTTGATATATGAGATGTATGCAAAGCATGTATTGTTAGATCTTAAATTCTATATGTGATATGTTAATTTAGATCTAACTAGTTTTGTAGTTAAATTTATATTTCTGATTAAGGTGTTCCTCATGGCCGTCCGATCATAAGAACAAAGTAGAGTTTTAAGACCCTCTCTTTCCATTCAATGGGATGTTCATATGACGTGTAGGGGTGTCGTGCATTCATCCTTAATCAGAAATCAAAACTTACTTTTCTGCAAAATCCTAGATCTTGAAACCTTAGGATTTATTTTACATGCTTTGTTTATGAACCCAAACTTAATTAATGAATTAAGCTTATGAAATTAAGTTAGGTCTAAAATTGAGAATTTCAGATCTAAGATATTTTCATAAAATTGGGTTCGGGCTTGGGTAGCTCAATTAGGTCTAGCGATTGATCAAATCGAATCAAAAGTTAGTTAGGTAGGATCATAAAAGCTAATAATTGACCAGCCTAATAGGATTAAGTCTGGGTCAAGGTCGAATCATATTTAGATGTGACTCGATCAAGTTAAGACCTAATTTGGCTCAGTGGTTAGAGCCTGGATTGTAGGTTAACTCAATTAGTTCTGGTTCGATAGTTTGGTGTCTAAGGTAAGTTGGGTAGATGCGACCGACTGATTTTTAATTGGGAGCTACTCGACTCGAATGCATTCTTGTCGAGTTAATGGCATATCCCTCCCACCGGTCTCACTTATCTGGCCATATGTGTCGACTCAGTTCTGATTAGAGGTGGCTAACAATTCGAGCTAACCTATGCCACTAGGTTAGTCATAATTGTCATGACTATGTCAAGTCAAGTTTAATGAGACCTAAATTAAATCTCTCTAAGAAAATATTAAGTCTAGATCTTCCACCATTGTGGATGTGTGGGTCCTTCCCGGGGTTGATTGTTCCTGGCTAGTTACAGTGGCTCAGTTGCATCGGGAAGATGCAACCATGTCCATTAGGCATTGGATGCTATGGATTAGAGGATGGGTTGGGCTCAATATTTTGGACACGGTGAGGGACCCAATCAGAAATCTAGTTCGTGCAAATGGTGGGTTTGACTTAACTAAGGATTAGAGCAATATCCCAGACACGGTGAGCTTCATGAATTAGAGACCAAGTTTTGGTGCATCATGATTAGAGAATCATTGGATAAGAGTTGTCCACTCATCGGTTGACCCATCACCAATAACTGTTAGGTGAGGTGGTGAGTCAGTTGGTGAGACCGCACCACCCACTAGAAATCACTAATCATGGAGATTTTCACATCTCTACCCAGGGAGTGTAGGGATCTGAGAAAATAGTGGGAGCCTAATTTGTTTAAAAATAAAAATTCTAAATAAATTGATTGAGTCTGATTACAAAATCTAACTAAAAATCTTTGACTCTCTACAGGTAACATGTCTGCCTCAAACCCCCTGACCAAAATTCTAGACACCCATAGACTGACCGGACCCAATTTCAAAGACTGGTTGAGAAACTACAAAATTATTTTGGGTTCCAAAAAATTGACTCATGTCTTGGATCAGGATCCACCTGCCATACCAGTATATTTGACTGCTGAACAAAGAGCGTCTCTGGAAAAGTGGACGGATGATGATAACAAAGCAAGGTACAACATGTTGGGTGCAATGTCTGATGACTTGCAGTGCCAACATGAGAATATTTTGACTACTCGCCAAATGTTGGCTCACCTACAAGAGTTGTTTGGTGAACAGAGTCGCACGGCCAAGTACCAAGTCTGTCAAAGACTTTTTAAGGCCAAGATGCCTGATGGGTAGTCAGTCCAAGATCATTATTTGACAATGATCAAGGATCTTGAGGAGCTTGAGAAGCTCGGTATCATCTTAGACAAGGATTTTCAGATTAATGTGATCCTTCAGTCCTTGTCCGATGCATATGGTCAGTTCATCATGAACTTTCATATGCATAAGATGCTGTGTACCTTGGCCGAGTTAATGAACATGCTGGTTATGGCTGAGCTTTCTATGAAGGGTTCAAAAGGCTCAGTTCTTACTATAGAGCGAACTTCTTTCAAGAGAAAGTCTTTTGGAAAGAAAAAGAAGTCTGCGAAGAAGCAGAAGGTGGACGGGAAGAAGAGGAAGCAGAATTGTCCTTAGTACCTAACCACCCTGAAGAACAAGAAGGATGGTCCTTCTGGAGGTATGCTCATTTTAGAGTCTAATCTTATGGTTTCTTCTGCATCCAGTTGGGTGCTTGACTCTGGTTCTAGTGCTCATTTGTGCACTTCTATGCAGGGTTTTGAGGAGAGCAGGAGGCTGAGGGATGGGAAGATGATCCTACACATCGAAAATGGAGCAAGAGTTGTTGCCGTGGCCATGAGAACCTATCCTCTGCAATTACCATTAGGATCAGATTTAGTTTTAAGAGACTATTATTATGTGCCTGCAGCAAGCAGGAATTTGATTTCTGTTTCATGTTTAGCATAAGAAGGCTATGTGATTAGCTTTCATAAGGACCATTGTAACATTTTTTATGAAAATAATAAAGTTACAGATGGTTTTCTTATTAACGGTCTCTATCAGCTACATATTGATGTATCTATATTTAATATTGAGCAAAATGTTAATGCCATAGGAATTAAAAGGCCTAGAGATAGTCTAAATGATAGGTATCTGTGGCACCTAAGGCTAGGTCATATAGCGAAAGACAGAGTTAACAAATTGGAGAAATTCGAGCTATTGAGTCCGTTGACTTTCGAGTCATATCCAATTTGTGAATCATGCCTTCAAGGCAAAATGACCAAGCTTCCTTTTGTGGGACATGGGGAAAGGGCCACAGACCTACTTGCCCTAGTACATACGGATGCGTGCGGCCCATTTGATGTGCCAGCTAGAGGCAACTACATCTACTTCATTATCTTTACCAATGATATGTCTAGGTATGGGTATGTGTTTTTAATGTAACACAAGTCTGAAGCTTTTGAAAGGTTCAAAGAATTCAGACATGAAGTAGAAAAACAAACAGGAAAGCCCGTTAAGGTTCTTCGATCAGATCGAAGAGGTGAATACCTTAGTCGGGAGTTTCTAGACTATCTTAAGGACAATGGCATAGTCTCTCAATGGACTCCACCTGGAATGCCTCAACTCAACGGTGTTTTAGAACAGAGAAATCGGACCCTATTAGGTATGGTCCATTTTATGATGAGCTTCACAGACCTCCCTGAGTTTCTTTAGGGACACTATCTCATGACAGCAATTTATGTATTGAATAGGGTTTCCTCTAAAACCATTTCTACCACACCATATGAGATATGGCATGGTAAGAAGCCAAGTCTGAATCATCTAAGAATTTGGGATTGTCCGGCTCATGTCAAGAGACAGTAGACAGACAAGTTAGAGTTCAGGTCTTTTAGAGCTCGATTTATAGGATATCCTAAAGAGTCATTAGGATACTATTTCTATATTTTGGAAGACCACAATGTGATTGTGAGTCAAAATGCTATTTTTCTTGAAAAATAGTTTATTCAAAATGGTGGCATCAGAAGAATAGTTAAGCTCAAGGAGAATGTCTCCCAAGAACAATGAGCTCAAGAACCTGAGGAACCTAATCAATCAGAACCAGTCCCAACACAACCTCTTCCACCTCGTAGATCGACTAGGATTTTTTATCCTCCTGAAAGGTACATAGGTACCATACAAGAGGAAGTAGAGGAAATGTTCCTTATGGGAAATGGGGCTCATGGTGATGATCCCAAGACCTACGACGAGGCGATATCAGATATCAACTCCGAGAAATGGTTAGAGGCAATGAGATCAAAAATTGACTCGATGCACTCAAACTAAGTCTGGACCTTAGTAGATCCACCTGAAGGTATTATACCTATTGGGTGTAAATGGATCTTCAAGAGAAAGATAGGTGCAGATGGGAATGTGGAGACATTCAAGGCTAGGCTCGTAGCGAAAGGTTATAGTCAGCGCAAAGTCATTGACTATCAGGATACCTTCTCACCCGTAGCTATGCTAAAATCCATCCGCACATTGCTTGCTATTGCAGTCTATTTCGATTATGAAATATGGTAGATGGATGTGAAAACGGCATTCTTAAATGGATATCTTGAGGAAGATATCTATATGGAACAGCTGCTTGGTTTCACATCCAGTGATGATGATCACAAGATCTGCAAGCTGCAAAGGTCCATTTATGGACTTAAGCAAGCATCTCGGAGTTGGAATACTTGTTTCAATGATGTGATCAAAATATTTGGTTTCATCAAGAATGAGGAGGAACCATGTGTGTTCAAAAAGATCAGTGGGAGTGCAGTTGTCTTCCTCGTATTATACGTAGATGACATCCTCCTAATTGAGAATGACATTCCCATGTTGACCTCAGTTAAAGTATGGTTGTCTAAGGAGTTCTCTATGAAAGATCTAGGAGAGGCATCCTTTATACTGGGTATTAAAGTCTATAGTGATAGACCAAATAGGATGCTCGGACTTTCACAGAAGATGTACATAGAGGAGGTGCTAAAAAAGTTTAGTATGGAAAACTCTAAAAGAGGTTTATTGTCTTTTAGACATGGCATTCATCTCTCCAAGAAGATGTGCCCTAGCACACCTGAGGAGATTGAATGCATGAGCAAGATCCCTTATGCTTCAGCAATAGGGAGCCTTATGTATGCCATGCTATGTACACGACCTGATATAACCTATGTTGTGAGTGTCGCAAGCAGATATCAGTCGAATCCAGGTGAAGAGCACTGGACTTCTGTGAAATGTATCCTTAAGTACTTGAGAAGGACTAAGGATATGTTTCTAGTCTTTGGGAATGGAGAACTTCAGATTCAGAGATATATAGACTCAGACTTTATATCTGATATAGATGATCGAAAGTCGACATCTGAAAGTCTGTTCATTTATAATGGTGGTACAGTTAGCTGAAAGAGTTTCAAGCAGTCGGTGATTGCTGATTCCACCATGGAGGCAAAGTACATTACCGTATCGGAAGCTATGAAGGAGGCATTCTGGTACAAGAAGTTTGCCACAGAGCTTGGAGTCATGTCATCGGATGTCATCCCTCTTTACTGTGACAATAATGATGCCATAGCCCTAGCTAAGGAGCCAAGGTCTCACCAGAAGTCCAAGCACATCGAGCGGCGATTCCATCTGATCCATGATTACCTCGAAAAAGGTTATGTCAAGGTCAAGAGAGTCGACTCCACAGATAATGTGACAGACCCGCTGACTAAGCCATTAGGCCAACAGAAGATCGAAGCCCACCTTGAGAAGATGGGACTTAGATATGTAGCCAATTGGCATTAGGTCAAGTGGGAGTTTGTTAGAAGTATGCCCTAGATGCCAGATCGACTGACACATTTCTGTACAGATCTAAGAGCAAATTTATAATTTTGACTATAAATGAATAAAAGGGTTATTCTTCTATCACATTGTGTACATTGTCTGTGATACATCCTTTGAGTTAGTGGGAATGTAAATTCATATTTTCAAGAGTTGAAAATTTAAGACATGAATTTACATAACTAACTCATAAATAGCTCCTGAGCATAGGATCATCATGAGGATGATGATCGATCTGGAAGGTTGGTGTACGATCGCTTTCTTAGGATAGATGTGTCTTGAGTCTATGGTATGGAGACATCAGAGTGAGAGTACAGGTATTCATTAAGAACGAGAGTACTGAGCATGTCCACTTCGAGCAGTCATAAGGAAGTCTACCTTCTCGTCGATGACTAGCTCGATGCTGCAGTTGTGTGTCTAGTTCTTTGATCTGAGGTGCATCGATGGTTCACCTTGAGTGTGTTATAGTTTGACTATACCATAACTCGATCTCCTAGTCATTCGAAACTCTGAGGTGTATGTTAGCTGTAGCATGTTCATTGTAGGAACCAGATCGCACCAAGATGGGATCTATCAACCTCGATAGATGAGAGGAGTAGTCCTATGGTGATCGAAAGATCGAGTCCTTAAGTCCATGGCCATAACAGAGTGAAATAATGAAAAAGAAGTTTTCCATTAAGGTTTCACATTAGACTCGGATCGATCGATTAATTCATATGACTGATTTAGGTTTGACGAGTTTACCTTAACCCTAATTCAGTCGGGACTCATGATAGAGGAACTCAATCACATAGATAGCTGCACCAAGAGGTTCATCTTCAGTTCTGATGGGTTGCCATCATATACTGCTAGGTGTCACTAATGGATTTTAGGAGCAATTAGAATGATATTGATGATCGATCATTCTAATTGTCTGAATCAAAAGAGTTCTGGTCCATCAAAAGGAGTTTCGATGATGTTGATGATGAGATCACGATATGTCTCATTACCATATGGAATTGAACCTAACTGGGTCACACAAACAAGGGTTAGGATCTGGATGTCATCAATTGAGCTAGCTCAATTGATTTGGATAAGATCCAATTAGGTTCAAGGAAATCGTGCTAGCATATGATTGAGCCTAACTTTCTCCTCGTATAATCTTTTCTGTCTCTACTGAGCCAAATATGATTTGACTCATCCAGAGAATCTTAGAAAGATTTTTTTTAGTCTAAATAATGCTTGTCCAGCTCAGAAAAGGCTTGTCTTAATTCATGAGATGAATTTAAGACAACACCTGCTAATTCCTAGCACCTGCCAATTTCATTTTAAGACATCTGTCAAAAGTTGACATATGGGTCTTAAACTGAAGAGGGCTTATTGGAGGATTTTTGTGGAGTATCCACATGCCAAAATCTAATTTAATTGAATGCCATAATCAGATTATGGCATGAGCCCAATTGAATTTAAGTGGGCGCCCCAAATGTATAAGAACCAAAGAGTCCTGATAAACATGAACTCTTTGGCGCCACCTTGATTGAGCTTATCCAATGTTGGTGCCAACATAGGAGAGAGGGTGGGGTTCTTATCTCATGTGATCATATGACATCACTCCATCAATCAAAATTTTTCAAAAATTTATTGGAATTTTTTGATTGGTTGAATGATGTGGCATTGCGCAGCATACAGGGTCAATATAAACCCTGCTGCGCCTAGGGTTTCATGAAAGAAATTATTTTATGTAAAAAACCTAATAGCTGCCACCCCTTACCCTCTTCTCTATGTCCTCCATGCTCTCCTTCCTCCCCTCTTCACATCCAAAGATTTGGACGTCCATCTAGCAAAGATCCATAGCGTGGTGACGCCTGGAACAGAAGGCTGCAGGACTTCTTCAACAGGCTGCTGCTCCAACTTTAGGAAGACTTTTGAAGATCTTCCTAATCAGATTTAGATTTAATTTTTGGAGCATAGATTTATGAGGAGAAGATATTCTAGATCCTACCTAATTGGATATCGGTAGAGGCCAAGCGCTTGCATGGCTACATCAGAACCTCAGGCTGTGCAGAGATCATCTACAGGATAATCAGATTACCCTTGAGGTACTTCTTCTTTCATCATAGTTTTAGATTTAATTTTAGATTTTAAATATTAGATAATAAAATTAGAACTAGAGAATTAGATCTAAAATATGTAGGATAATTTTTTTTTAAAATTATTCCACCCCAGATTTGATGAAATCTGGAAGATCCTACGAGGAAAAGCGGTTTTCCTCCTTCAAAAATGTCACACATAAAAGGAGAAAGAACTTTATTAGTGTGGAGAGGTTGATCTGGATGAGAATAGATTCTTCTGATAAGAAATATTTTAAAATCTCATTTTAGAATCTTTTTTTATCAAAACTAAATTAGATTTAGATTTTAGATAGATAAGGAAAAGAACTCTTTGGTGTAAAAAATCTCACACAAAATAATTTTGTGTGTGGAGATATATGGCATGCAATCTGGGTTGACGCAGGGAGAAGAGTCCTATTCCAATCAGGACTCTTAATTTCCTTATCTAAATCCAAACCAAATCATATTTGATTTAGCCCAAATAAAATATATAAAATCCAATCTAATTAGGTTCATAAATTTTTAATCAAATCTTAATCAAATTAAAAATTGATTGAACTAAAATTCTGATCAAATCAGGGATAATTCTCCCTAAGTGATTAGATCATCTCATAACCTGATTGGGTCAAACCTAATTGAATCAAATTCAATTAGATTTTATTTAATCCTCTTTGTTCAATCAAATTGAGCTAATCAATAATCTAATTACTAACTAATCCTCCATTAATTCACTAACATTTGATGAATTAATTTATTATAATTTTTGCATAAGGTTAACCATCAATCAAATTGATAATTAAGCCCTTGAACGATTCTCAATCATTGATCAGTCATATGATCAGTCAGAAATTTCTCCCTATAGGTTCGAACCTAAGATGATAGTATTGAAATAACTTTCTGAACTAATCGATGTAACCATCTAGTAATGATGATCCGACATTCGGATAGGTCGAATGATGATGAAGCAATATTCAAGAATCTATTGGCATATGGTTACCATATAATTCATCTCTTTGACCCTAATGCTCGAGGATGACCTAAAATTTAACTGTCAATCCTAGATAAGTCATCCACATTATATTTCATTCTTTTTCTAATCCATCACTTGGATTATTCGGGTCCAAGTTTTGCTAAATTAAAATATACTGATGAATATCTCTTATTAATTCAGAGGGGTCAATCCCATCTTGACTCACGTACTGACTTGACAAGTACTTGACTATATCCAGAAATCTTCCATCACTGAATTAAAAACTCAGTTAGTCTGATATCAAAGTACAGTGAGTTGCTTGCAAGTCATCATAGTGATCTCAGGTCGGAGGGACACTTATACTCATACCCTTCGCGAGCTACCCTTGATAGCAGAGTACTCCGCAATTGGTCATGTTCAGTGATGATGTACTCTTACATCTCACTTGCATACCATATTAGTATCTCCATATCATTTGGTTAAGAGGACAACTAACGTATATGGCACACAATGACCTATACTTGATATCGCTATCATCTTAGTAATAGTGTATCGTTTGGTCGCGAACCAATTTAAGGACTATGCGATAAATCCTCTTTTATCGATCAAAGTAGTCTTAAGGACTTCATCATAATATAGGAGTTTGTTAGAAGATGTATCCTTGTAATAAAAAATATCAAATAATTTTTATCATTTATCAATTTATATACATTTATAATTAGCACAATCATCAAACGATTGATTTTAGGACATAATTTCCAACATGGATGCGGTATGAGGCTAGGTACAGTCTACTCGATTAATAATGAAGACTCTTTGAGGATAAAATATAGGTGCATAGGACTACTCATAATATCTAATAGTATAATAGCCATTCATGAATTGCTTTCAATCCAAGTTCTCGCTAGCATATAAAGCAAACAACTTGGAGCACGGATAGTGTAGTAACTACCACTTCCGACATATGCATGTGTGTGATCCTAAGTCAATTATCTATATATAATTAGATTCATCAGGGCTATAATACTTGTATCTTAACTAAATCTCATACAAATTCGGTTTCTTATTGTATTTAGCCACACCATGCTCCCTAGACTTCAGCTGGCGTTCATTTAACTTATGTCTAATTTTATTGGTGAACATGCTATCAGCCTCCCTCCTTTGTGCTGCTATTGCATGTCTAATGCTAAATTACTTTGACAAATGATCGAAGGAAAGATGAACAACTGTAGTAACTAGCAATGAGTGAGCCCTCTTCAACACCTTATTGAAACTCTTAGATAGATTTGTATTCATTATGCCATACCTACATCCATCTGTATCATGT
The DNA here is from genome assembly GCF_000442705.2 of Elaeis guineensis. Classification (NCBI taxonomy): domain Eukaryota; kingdom Viridiplantae; phylum Streptophyta; class Magnoliopsida; order Arecales; family Arecaceae; genus Elaeis; species Elaeis guineensis. Next base: position 11,903,317 of record NC_026008.2, on the reverse strand, counting down.
GCCAGCGACCATTTACTTGGATCATCAAGTGGATGTGTTTTGAGGTATTGGAAGCAATTAGACTATGTTTTCTTAATGTGTTACATGCTTTGATCAAACTTCTAGGGCTGGTTTTGCTTTGCAGTTAGTGAAAATAAGTCAAAAATACTACATTATGGAATTGACCATTTAAGTTCATCTCAACATATCTAAGACATAATCTATGATACCCATACAATGCTATCCACCCAACAGATTAATCTGAAATAGCAGCTAATATTTTCTTATGTCGGTCTGAGATTATGCTGATCCCCATACAGTCACGAGTCATGTAATAGCACAAACACCATAAAAATCATGATCAACTACTATGGCTCTCACCTTCACAAATGTCAAATGCTATAGGATAGATACTCCCATTTCCATCCCTCCCTATGGCTATAATGAGAGTACAATATATTGATTGTACAGATGCATTGCGTTGATATTAATCTATATGTGGCAGAATCGAAAGACCCAAATGCATGATCCGGATGTCCAAAAAACTTAGTGGAATACCTGTGTTTGGCTCTATCATAAGAATTTATGCAAAATCTACCATAATCCCCTCATCTGCATGACAGACTACAACTAGCTTAAGGACCCAATGTATTGTAGGACTTCATCCAATCTCCAACCTACTCGTTAATAAGTTGTTTAGCTATCCATATCTTTCTGTAAGATGCCTTGTACTGTCATGTATCACGTACATAAGCTTGCTAGGCTGATATGGATATAGATATCTCTATCCTAACTAATCCTCTAGTTATATCGACAATTACGCATGCATCAAGCTTTGGATGATCATGCATCACATCTATATTCAAATATGTGCGTGGCCCTTTATATACTGTAATCTCCTATCACTGCATCTTGATCTGATGGTATGCTCGGAGATGCCGATTATAACTCTCTAACTGTTTATACATGATGCTCCACTTAATCTTATCTGACTCGATAACTTTGAAAGGATAGTGAGTACGAATGGCATAATATTTTATGATGCATTGGACTTATACTTTTGATCTGAATACCATTTCCTTCCTTAACTCTTCATTCCCACCAAAGAATGGATGTTCTGGCAATACTCCATGGGATGTGGCCTCATTGTCATTGGGATATCTCACTAGCCTAAATTCAGGAACAAGAGGCACCTCATGTGGTAGGACATAGGGTTGTTCATAATTTGGTTTCAGACTGAAATCAGCCAAAATCGAATCAAAAAATTGAACCAAAATCAAACCGAATATAGTTCAATTTGATTTTCAATTTTCATTTTTAAGAATCTTCATTTTTGGTTCGGTTTGGTTAAAAATCAAAAAACCCAAAAATTGAATCGAAAACTGAAGTCATAATTTAAACTTATATTATTTACTATGTTGAAAATTTGTTAGTTTCATGGATGGATGATTACATATTTAGATTTGGTCTATTCTTATAATTTGTTGTAATGCTTGATTGCTTGTTTGTATGATAGATGATATGGTTTTTGATATATTATATTTTGTTTATTATTGATTTATCATTTATCAATTATCAATATGTCATTACTTATCAATCATTGATTTTTAATGTAAGAAATTACCCATCAACAAATTCAACAGATATTGAATTTAATTAAATGTAATGTAACAAACTAATAATGAATCCATAATAATTATTTGAATATGTTGTATCAAAAATGAATAATTATAAATAAAAAAAAATTATAAAAAAAATTGAATAATCAAACCAAACTAAATCGAATCGAAATTCTCAGTTCGATTTTGATGCAGTTCCTCTCTTATTCAGGTCAGTTTTTGATTTTCATTTTTCTGTTATTTGATTTTCGAGTCAAATCGATTTGGGTCAGATCGGATCAGTTAAAATTGAATGAACAGCCTTAGTGGGATATCTTTTTTCATACTAGATTCTTCACTATCACTACCATCAGACTCTGCATCATTATCCTCATTTTCATCATTAGTAGGATTAGAATCATAACTAACAATGGCTTCATTGTCAAATAAACTTATATCGACCGTTGTTGTTCCCAATCCTCCAACCTGGGCATGGCATGTGTAAGACTGGTTAAGTAGTACAGGATTGTAAGATTCATGCTCCACATGCTTCATGAGAGCTGCCACATAACTAGAATCGGCTCCTACATTATCAAATGCGGCATTACTCTCATATTGATATGCAATCTCTGCCCCTACCATATATAGAGAACTATCAGTTACGGATATTGCTGGTCCACCAATCATACATACAGAAGTGTCTTCATACTCATACCCAGCTTCATCGACCATTAGAGATGCATCAAGTAGTGATCCCTCATGTCCAACTATGCAAGTGGAGCAGATACAGATTGAGACACACTCACATGTACTGTTCACTATCATCCAAAATTTCTACTGCTGTCGGCTCGATAAAAATTTCAACCACCAAAAAAATCCTCTATAATGGGATGCCCAAGATGGTGTATGTGTTTTGATCATCTTTAATAAGTACAGCCAAATACTATCCAATAGTATCAATCAAAAATCTACAAATTAGAAAATCTCCCAGTGAGTGGAGTTTTATCTAGTGACAGCATAGCAGACCCACACAAGTGAAGTGAAAATTCAGTGTAGGGGCAAAATGGTAATTTTAAATTTTTTTCAAAATTACTATTTTACAGTAGAATTATTAATTAATCTCATTAATTAATACTAATTAACCCTACACTAGGATCTAAATATGATACAACAGCATGCATTTAAATTTAAAATTCAAATTTGAAACAGTAAACTTTTTACTGTACTATGTTCAGAACACATCACCTTTTGTAGGTAGTCGATCATCGCAATCTGATCACCGTCGGGGGGCTCTGATCATCACGTCGTAGCCATACTAGTATCTAGTCTCTACGGATCATCCACATGAAGCTCCCGTCTGATTGGCTCCTCACGAATGCTAGTTCGTGATTTCACCCTTTTGATGGCTGATGTTGATCGAACTCCTTCGATCGATGTGTGCCGACTCCTCAGACACTCTGGATCGTCTGCATGATTGGTTGAAAGGCTGATGGATCTTTCTTTAAATTTTGATGGACTCACAACACTCGTGGCACACCAATCTCACTTCCCGAACCCTAGGTAGAAATCCTAGGGTACACACCAAAAACCCTGCGCCCACTTCTCTCTCCTTTTTCTCTCCTCTCGATAAATTTTGAACGCTTCAAAATTTTTTCAGAACCTCCCCATTCCCCTTATCTCTACTTTCTTTCATTGCCCATGCTCCCTCCCTTTCTTATTTTATAAAACATCGCAAGAGATGTTGAAAGCATGTGAGTGGATAAGAAGAGGTGGTTGCTCACTTGAATTCAAATCAAATTTGAATTCAAGTGCCAACCAATCTTATCCTCATCTATTTGTGTGAGAAAGAAGAGATGGCGTGGCCTTTTTTTTGTGCATGGAGACTTTCACGAGAAACCATTTCTCGTGTGGAATATGGGGCGCACAAAAGAGGATAAGCTGGCGCATGGTTATTTGGTTATCCATTCAAATTCAAAAATCCCTTTGAATTTGGATGGGTAACAAATCAAGTTAATCCAAATAATTGGTGCATAGAAATATGAGCGTGAGAGAGCTTTGCATGGGAGAAAATTTACGAGAAAATTTTTTCTCGTGAATTCAAATGGGCGCAAGGAAGTTGGGTGGCGCAGGGAATTTAAAACAAGGTGGTTTGATTCAAATTGAGCCAACCTAATTAAAATAGGTTAAGCACAGTTAGACCAGATTAAACCCAACACAATTAGGCTTAATTAGACTCAATAAAATCCTAATCAAATCAGAAATTAACTAAGCCTAACCCCTGATCAAATCAGGGACTAAACCATCTTAGCGATTAGATCAACACTTAACCTAATCGGGTCTATCCAAACTGAATCCAATTCAATTGGACTTGATCTAAAAATAATTACTCAATCAAATTGAGTTAATTAGTGATCAAATTACTAATTAAACCTCTCATAAATATTGAGTCCAAATTCGATGGGCAATTAGGCATCAGAGACCATCGATATGAAACCCTGATCAAAGAGTTCAAATTTTAAATTCAAAATTTGAAATTTAAAATTTTGACCCCGGTACCCAAAATGTGTGAAACTCATGATTAGAGAATCTTAATTCTCAATCATAGAGTCCGAAACACATAAGATTCATAATCAGCCATCAGATCAGAAAGGAACCTCTAATGTGTGTGACCCCGCAGGTTCGAACCTAAGTTGGTAGCACAGGAACCAATTCCTGTACTAATCGAAGTGACCATCTAGCAATGGTATCCGATGACCGGGTAGGTCGAATAGTCACAATCGCAATATTTAGAACCAACATGAATATGGTTATCGTATAATTCATCCCTTTTGATCCTTGTGTTTAGGATGACTCAGGGTTAAACTGTCAACCCTGATGAGATCATCCGAATCGTGCTCAACTCAATTAGTCCTGTGACTCTTCACTAGGACTACCCTGGTCAAAATTTTGCTAAATTGAAACACGACTGTACACATCTCCTAAACTGGAGTGGTCAATCCCATCTTGACACACGCACCGACAAGTCAAGTACTTGACTACACCCAGCAGCCTTCCGTCACTGAATTAGAAATTCAGATAGTCCAGTGCCTAAGTACAGTGAGTTGCTTGTAAGTCACCGTGGCGGTCTCAGGTCGGAGAAACATTTATACCCATATTCCATCGGACCAAATCTTGACAGCAGAAATAGCTCCGGAGTCAGTCACGTTCAGTGCAGATGTACCATTATATCTCACCTGTATGCCATACCAGTGTCTCCACACTCCTTGGTTATGAGGACAACCAACCCATATGGCACACAACGACCTATGCTCGATAAATATTGTCGTCCTTGGTAACAACATATCATTTGATTGCGAATAGGTTTAAGGACTAAGCGACAAATTCTCCTTTGTCGTGTCTAAATAGTCCTAAGGACTTCACCACAACACAGGAGTTCATTAGAAGATAAAACATTTATGATGAAAAAATACCAAAATAACTTTTATTTATTTATAATTCATGTACTAATACAAAAGGAGCACAACCGTCAATAGGCTGACGACTGGCTTTGGGACACTATTCCCAACAACAAGTTCTTGATATATTGCATTACGGTCCACCATGGTCATCCAAGTCCTTCCTGAAAGAATAAGTACCCTACAAGTCAATCATAAGGATGATGTGATGGGACTTTTCTGTATCTTCTTCCAACTCATGTAATGATATTTGTTCTAATATTAATAAAATGAGGCATTATGATTCATTATTTCAGTTGCATCTTTCTATGTTAAAGATATAATGAACCCCAAAGATTAGGACAATAATTTTAGAGGACATAAATGGGTCATGTCCGTAAGGATCAATCTTTCAGATAGACTGGCACATCCTGTGTATACTCAACAGAGAGGATGGTTGATCTCATAAGCTACTTGTATGAAGACACTAATACAGGGATGTGGGTGCTCATTAAGGAATGAGTTCACTAAATTAACTCATCGACAGAGAATATCTTATGAAGCCTTACGTGCATGTCAAAAGATAGCTCTCTAAGTGGGAGTTATGCAAGTGATCTTTAGATCTGAGATCACCATGAAATCTTATGCATATGAACCCATATTTTGGTTCATATTCAATCATGGTATTAAGTCATAAACTGAGTGTTCTGAATATCGTGGGGTGTATATAGAGATTGTGAATAGGTCAACAAAGAATGGATCACTCCTAGTAAGAAGAGATGGCATCCTGTATATTCTCATCTCTAAATAACTCGAGAAGACTTTGGCCAAAATAGAATGAAGATTAGATAAGGTTTCTAATGCTTCATTAGAGTTATCACTGATTGATGGAGAATCGATAAGAATATATGTTTGAGTTTGATATAAACCCATACTCATAAACATATATGAGATATAGGATGATTGAAGGAAAGAATTGCACAGTAACTGGCTACTGAAGGGTATATTTAATATTTTAATCAAATTTCATATCTTTTGGATAGTAATGATATATTACTAGATGTCAATCTTGACTTGTCGGTTTAAATAAATAAATAATTTTAATTCATTCTTCAATTTCAAGGTTTTCTAATTACTGAATTCGGGTCAATATGAATTGGACATTAATTGGTTAAGAATGAGTCTAATCGAATTAGGTCAAGATACATCTAGACCTACTACTGGCTAGATGTAGAATCTAATGAGTCACACACATAAAATAATTAGTCAAAGAGTTGATTTGTCAAGGTTGATTGGACCAATTAATCCAATTGGTTAGCTGGTGAGTGTTGGAGCACGATCCTGACTCCTCCCACGGACCTTGGGTGCAGTGGAACCAGCAATGAACAAATCTGGAGAATTCTGGACTTGATCGAAGGCCCTTGACGAAATCAGCCTGGTTGTTGTCTTCTTCATCAGCCTTTCATTCCAGATGAAGAATACCTCTAAGATCACCTCTAAAAAATTCAAGATCTGGTACCCAACCAGATCAGGCCTGGACCGAGGTCTTCCAATTTGTAGATCTCGAATTGAGGCATTCTAGATAGGAAAGAAGGTAGATAGAACCAGACCTTACAGATCTATCCTGCTGCAGCCTTTCCTGTAGATCTGTTGATGGAGATCTCACCCGCACCTCAAACGACCTCAGATCAACTCCAGATCTGAGAGAAACTTGTACCAACCTCTTCGCAAGAGATTCTAGGTCCTGGACCTAATGTTTGGGTGGCTGCAAGAGAGAGAGAGGCAATCTGGTTGGCGGCACAAAGGGGGAGGGGCTAGCGCCTCCCTTGCTTTTCCTGCCTTTTATGGACCTGGCGGCAAGAAACCCTAGGGTTTTTGGCTCCTGGGGCATAGAGGATAGCTGAAGAGAGAGGGAGAAGGGAGAGAGAGACTAGGGAGAAAGGGTTTTCATATTCTTTGGCTTAATCAAACCTATACAGTACATGTATATATAAACACAGGGTCAAGTGACCCAAACTCAAAACTCTCTTGACCAACTCTATGGATGATTAGGTTAACCCAAGCCCATGTACACCCATGACTCGACCTAATCTCACCTATCCTGGGCTCAGACCTGGCCCATAAAGAGTTGGTCCCTTGAGGCCCACATAACCTAGACCTCAAGAACCCGAAAGGCCCACAGCCTTTCAACCTAGGGCCCAACTAGCCCTAGAGCCTCCATGAAGCCCTCATGAATGATAGACCTTGGCCTTAGCCTTGATCCCCTGGGCCTTGGGCACACCACCTGGATCACAACAATCTCCACCTTGGTGTCCTAAGGCCTCAACCAGCTCCACTCTGTCCATCCGCCGAATCAGCTCAACACATCTCTGAAAGCTGTCCCATGGAAGTACCTTCGTAAGTGCATCAACTGGGTTCTCCTTGGTGTGTACCTTTACCAGCTCCACCTCGCCATCCTCCACAAGCTCCCTGATCTGATGATACCGAATGTCGATGTGCTTTGTCCTTGCATGATAGACTGAGTTCTATGCTAATAGAGTGCACTCTGGCTGTCACAGTAAACTCTAATGGCCTCCTGAGTAAGGCCCATCTCCGTCAACAAACTCTTCAGCTAAATTGCCTCCTTAGCTGCTTCTGTCAGCCCGATGTATTCTGCCTCTGTAGTAGATAGGGCCGTGATAGCCTGCTGACTCGATCTCCAAGAAATAGGACCTCCATACTGGCTAAAGATGAAGCCTGTCGTAGACCTCCAGGTATCCACATCTCCATCGAAGTCTGCATCTATATAACCGCCAATCAGCCCTTGAGCCTCCCTGGATATGTCAGAGTATCCCACTACACCTCCTCGCTATCCGTAGCAGATGCCAACTCCAACTGAACCCGTCAGGTATCTGAATATCCACTTCAGAGCTCTCTAGTGCTTCCTGTCAGGCTACGCCATGAACCTGCTAACCTGACTCACTGCATGAGCGATGTCTGTCCTACAACAGACCATCACATACATCAAGCTCCCAACTCCTGAAGCATAAGGAACCATCTCCATCTCCTGAGCCTCCACCTCATTCTGTGGCACCATGGTCTTCGAGAGTCTGAAGTGACCGGCAAGTGGCAGCTCCGTCGGCTTTGCTCCCTTCATCCCGAACCTCTTTAAGACCTTCTGTATATAGCCCCCCTGAGATAGATGCAGCACCCTCCGGGCTCGGTCTCTGAAAATCTCCATGCCTAGGATCTTCCTTGCAGGGCCCAAATCCTTCATCTCAAACTCCCGAGATAAGGATGCTTTCAGATCCTGCACAACCTTTCTACTCTTGCATGCTATAAGCATGTCATCCACATACAAGAGTAGGAACACCCTAGAACCATCCTCAAGAGATTGAACATAAACACAGGGATCAAACTCGCACCTAGAAAGTCCAATGCTGCGCACATAGGAGTCGAACCGCTTGTACCATTGCCTCAGTGACTGCTTCAGCCCGTATAGCGACTTCTACAACAAACAAACCTTTCCCTCTGATTCTGGATCCCTAAAATCGGGTGGCTACTCCATGTAAATCCTCTCCTCCAAATGCCCATGAAGGAATGTCGTCTTGACATCCATCTGCTCTAGCTCTAAATCCAGAGCTGCTACAATGCTCAGCAACACTCTGATGGAAGTATGTCTGACGACGGGAGAGAAGACCTCGCTGAAGTCGATGCCTTCCTTCTGGGAGTATCCCTTGGCCACTAACCTCGCCTTGAATCTGATACCTCCCTGCTCTGAAGGCCCTTTCTTGCGATCGTAGACCCATTTGCAGCCAATGGGCCTCTTCCCCTGTGGTAACTGCACCAATCGCCACATCTGGTTTTGGTGGAGAGACTGCATCTCCTTGGACATCGCCTGGACCCACCACTCTCTGTCCTGACTCTCAATAGCCTCCTGATACATATATGGATCTCCATTCGCTATCACCAGGGCATATGACAGCATCTCCTCGAAGCCATATCGTTCCGGTTGCCTGATGGTCCTCTTGGGCTTGTGTAGGGCAACACCGATATCAGTCCTCGATCCAGCTCGCTCCTGCTGGACCTCTCTGCATCGATCATCCATCCGAGTCCTCTCCACCTGTGGAGACACCTTAGGTAGGTGCTCCACCTGAATGTCATGTCCTCCAGTAGTACCTGCAAGAAGCAAAATCAAAGAGGTAAGCTGTCCAGCAGCGCCTTGCTGGACCTCCTTCTGCTCCTACTACTCCTCCATGCCTGCTCGCCTTCGTAGGACTGACTCCTCATCAAAAGTCACATCTCGATTAATGATGACCTTCTTTTCCAAGGGATCCCACAGTCTGTATCCCTTAACTCCTCATGGATAGCCTAGAAACACCGTCTTGCGTGATCTGGCATCTAGCTTGCTCTGCTCACCAGCTCCAATGTGCACATAGGCCATGCACCCAAATACCCGTAGATAGCCCAGCCCAACTGTCCTCTCAGACCACACCTCCTCTGGAAGCCTGCCATCCAAGCTGGTGTGAGGTGACCGATTGACCAAGTAACCCGCTGCGTCTACTGTGTCAACCCAGAATGCCTTTGGAAGCCTTGCCTGCAGCCTCATGCATCGTGCCTTTTCCAGAAGTGTTCTGTTCATCCTCTCGGCCACCCCATTCTGCTGTGGAGTCTCCTAAACTGAGAAGTGTCTCCTGATCTCACACTCCTCACAGTAGTCCTGAAACTCTCTGCTGGTGTACTCCCCACCATTGTCTGACCTCAGACACTTCACGCTCCTCCCCTGCTCCTTCTCCACCTCAGCTCTCCAGATTTTGAACTTGGTGAAGACCTCAGACTTCTCTTTCATGAAGTAAATCTAGAGTTTTCTTGAGAAATCATCAATCAGGGTCATGAAGTATCTGGCCCCATTCCTAGCTGAAACTGGGGCTGGTCCCCACACATCCATGTGTACTAACTCCAGAGGGGCTGCACTACGGGTTGTACTGATGTTGAATTGAACTCTCCTCTGCTTTTCCATCTGACAAGGCTCACAGATCTCCCATGTAGCACCATCCTCCAGATCAGAGATGAGTCCTCTCCTGCTCAACTCCCTCAGCCCCTTGTCACCCATGTGGCCTAGGCGGTAGTGCCACATCCTATAAGCCCCCTGCTGGTCCTGTGCTGCAACTGCTGCATCAGACTCTCCAGTCACCACAGAACCCTCCATGCGATAGAGATTATTGTCCAACCTCCTGCCTCTCATCACCACCATAGTTCCATTGGAGATGTTTAATACTCTGCTTCTAGCCCTACTGCTGAAGCTGTATTCACTGCGCTCTAAGTAGCCTAGTGACACCAGATTCTTTTCCAGCTTCGGGGCGTGCTTTACATTTATCAATGTCCTCACAATCCCATCAAACATCCTCACCCTGACTATCCCTATCCCAGCCACCTTGCAAGGATGATTGTCGTCTAGAGTCACTGATCCCTCATCTGTCTTGGTGTATGTCGCAAACCAAGACCTATGTGGTGTGTAGTGATGTGAGCATGCAGAGTCTAGTGTCCACTCCTTTGTGTAATGCCTGTGACCATCTGATACCACAAGTAGATCATCCTCCACCTGCTGTCCAGCAACTGTACTCACTGATTCTGAGCCACTTCTTTCACCCTTCTTGCTCTTCCATAGTGGACATTCTCGCTTGAAGTGCCAGAACTCGTTGCACTTGAAGCATTTCATCTCTTTCTTTCCCTTCCTGGACTTGGACCGCCCCCTGGACTTGCTTCTGCCTCTACCTCTACCTGTCCTCTCCCCTACTGCCAAACCCTCCTGGGGAGACCGATCTCTAGTCAATTTTTTCCTTTGCTTATTAGATCTCAGCACCGAAACCATGTCCTCATATTCCAGAGTCTCCTTGCCGTAGAGCAGTGTAGTCACCAAAGAGTCATATGATCCTGGCAGTGAACACAAAAGCAACAGGGACTTGTCCTCCTCATCCAGCTTCACCCTGATATTCATCAACTCTGTGCACAACTGGTCGAACCTCTGAATGTGGCCAATCACATCAGATCCCTCCTACATCCGAAGACTGTACAACCTCTTCTTCAGCATTAGCTTATTGCACATATTCTTCCCCATATACATGGTGTGCAACTTCTACCAAAGGCCCTTCGGGGTCTTTTCTTCCAGCCCTGAATACAATGCCGCATCCGCCAAACATCTTCTGATCACCGAGCATGCTTTCTTCTCCAACGATGCTCACAGTCTATCTGTCATTCCCTCAGGCTTCTCATCCAAAGCCTGATCCAGATCTGCTTGCACCAGAAGATCCTCCATCCGGATTTTTCACATGGAAAAATTTCTCTTGCCATCAAACTTCTCAAAATTGACCTTCATATTGCTGCCCATGACTGGATCCAAGTCAAACAAGCAATATAAAATCAAGAAGTGTAGAATATACCTTGATGGTACCTTGCTGAAAATTTTCAGCACTTGGGATCTTTAACTTCTCATGCTTGGAATCGCTTCCTCACCATCGTGGCTCTGATACCAACTATTGAAGCATGATCCTGGCTCCTCCCACGGATCTTGGGTGCAGCAGAACCAGCAACGAACAAATCTGGAGACTTCTGGACTCGATCGAAGGCCCTTGACAAAATCAGCCTGGTTGTTGTCTTCTTCATCAACTTTTCATTCCAGATGAAGAATGCCTCTAAGATCACCTCTAAAAAATCCAAGATCTGGTACCCAACTAGATCAGGCCTAGACTGAGGTCTTTCAATTCATAGATCTCAAATCAGGGTATTCTAGATAGAAAAGAAGGTAGATAGAACCAGACCTTGCAGATCTGTCCTGCTGCAGTCTTTCTTGTAGATCTGTTGATGGAGATCTCACCCGCACCTCAAACGACCTCAGATCAACTCCAGATCTGAGAAGAACTTGTACCAACCTCTTTGTAAGAGATTTCAAGTCCTGGACCTGATGTTTGGGTGGCTGCAAGAGAGGGAGAGGAAATCTGGTTGGCGGCACAAAGGGGAAGGGGCTAGCGCCTCCCTTGCTTTTCCGGCCTTTTATGGACCTGGCGGCAAGAAACCCTAGGGTTTCTTGCTCCTGGGGCATGGAGGATAGCTGAAGAGAGAGGGAGAAGAGAGAGAGAGACTTGGGAGAAAGGATTTTTGTATTCCTTGGCTTAATCAAACCTATACAGTACATGTATATATAAACACAAGGTCAAGTGACCCAAACCCAAAACTCCCTTGACCAACTCTGTGGGAGATTAGGTTAACCCAAGCCCATGTACACCCATGACTCGACCTAATCTCACCTATCCTAGGCCCAGACCTGGTCCATAAAGAGTTGGTCCCTTGAGGCCCACATAACTTAGACCTCAAGAACCCGAAAGGCCCACAGCCTTTCAACCTAGGGCCCAACTAGCCCTAGAGCCTCCATAAAGCCCTCATGATTGATGGACCTTGGCTTTAGCCTTGGTCCCCTGGGCCTTGGGCACACCACCTGGATCATAACAGTGAGCATGCTAGCACATATGGCTAACCCTAGATCTTATATTTGGGTCGAATTTAGTTTGAACATAATTTAATTATTGAACCAAATTAATTGGATATTAATTTGAATTAACCTCTGATGCCAGTAGCCATTAGATGGCACCACATGGCCCCTTTTGGCATCAGAATGATAGAGTCCATGAGGCAACGAACTCTATCTAATAATTGGTGCATAATTTGTTAGGCGTTGAATTATCTTGGCATAGAGGGACCTATAGAGTCCTTTTGGATTGGGTTTAAGACCTATGTGGAAGCTGATCCAGCTCTCTATCAACCTAGCATAGGTTTTAAAATTTATGATTGAAGGAAAAGAAAGCCTGTTTCTAGTGAATAATAAGGATTGCATCTAAAATTTTTTTATATATTGAACTAAATAAAGATGAAATCTTTATCTAGATTACAGTGAAATAGAGATTAAATTTTTAGAATCTGGATTCAATCTTTTGCATAGGCCTGAATCTGCAGGCCCTCTACTTCACGCGCACGCCAAGCTCCACAGGAAATGGGATGAAGCTTCAAATTAAAGCATCTTCGCAAGGCCATCAAGGGAGGAGAGAGAGATGCTGGTGTGATGCCTCACACCTGCAAGAGGATGCCCGTAATGGAGCCCATGGCAAGGATGGGGAGGGGCAGCAAGGAGGAGGATGCCAAGAGGGGATGCCTACAAGTCTCACACCTCTCTCTCTCTCTTGCTCTCTTTCTCACAATCTGATTGCTATGCATCCATAGGTAGAGATCCTCTATATTTATAGATAATTTTCATAACCCAATAAAAATAGGACTCTTAATTCAAACAAGTTTTGAATCAGTTCACAGCTTATTGAAGCAGGACTCCTACATGAGAAAGGATTGGCGCCTAGCTTGGTGCCTACTTGCACCCACACCCACACCCACATGGGATGGCCCACAACCAGCACCATACCAGGTGCTGATCGATCATGGAGGTGAGAGAGTCTCAGTAAAAATAGACTCTAAGGATCTCATCCAAAATTGGGTCAATTTGAATCCAATTTGAAGTTGATTTGAAATAATTTTGAAAGACAGTCAATCCTAAACTGTTTAGAATTTAGGATCAAGTCTAACTTGATATTTTGAACTCAATTAAGTCTAATTAAATCAAATATAATTTAAAATTAAATAGTATTTTAATCCAAACTTCTATAGGCTCTTTGGATCATAGATCAAAAATTGTTCATCTCCAGGATTGAACCTAAACCTCATGTGTAGTGCTAACTAGACATAGTCAACTCTTCAATCCTATTTGATCCATAACTTAATTCTTAATCAAGTTAGTCTATATGTTCAATCAAGTCAAGTACTTTCAAATTAGATATATAAATATAGGCTAATACTTTTCTACGTCGTCTGATTTTTGTGCATGACTCCATAGGTTTGAATACTAAGCTGGTAGTATAGAAATCATTTCCTGCACCAATCGAAGATACCATCTAGCAATGGTTCTCGATGTTCAGATAGATCGAATAATCATAAAAAAATATTTCAGAACCTATGCATATGGTTACTGAATAATATTAGATGCGTACTGTAGAAGCTAATCGTGGCTGACCCATACCTTTCTCTAGGGCATGTTTTGTATTTCACGGGCAGTCTTTATAACCAAGAATATCACATGTGTTTATGATTTGTCTTAAAAATTAACAAAGATGATTTTGTATATTTTAAAGGTGTTGAGAATTTGAGACATACATCATTAGTGGTTAATTTCTAAATGCTCCTGATCGAAGGATCATCACGGAGGATAGTGATCAATCCATTCAAGATTGGTGTATGGATCACCTCTCTTCCGGGCAGATGAGTCTCAAATCTGTGGTGTGAAGATATTGGAGTGAGAGTACAGATGGTTGTTAAAGAATAACTTACACTGAGCATGACTAACATGAGAAATCACTTGGATATCTATTCACTCATCAGTAGTTTTCTCGATGCTGCAGTAGTGTGACTGGTCCTTTGACCTGTGGTGTATTAGCTATTCACAGTGAGGCTACTTACTTTGACTGTATATTTCTTAGTCCCTAACCATTTAGGTCCTTACTGTATATGTTGGCTATTATAGGTTCAAGTTTGCTATTTGGGATAGGATGCACCTAGATGAAATCTATTGACCTTGGTAGAAGAGGAATAGTCCTATGTGATTCACAAGACTAAGTTCAGAAAGTCTTTGGCTAGAGCAAGAGTAAATACTGAAAAAAAATTCTTATGGAATTTATAAATAAACTCAAGTCAAGCCATTTAATCTGGCATAAGACTGATGATGAGGTTTGACAAGTTCTCCATGACCTCCATCTAATCGGGACTCAGGATAGAGGGATTGAAAGAATAATGCCCTACAAGCCAATCGTATACAGAATGCGATAGGGTGTTGTTGTAATTTATCTTTCATACTCATATAATTGGTATTAATATTATTAATAAAATAGATATTTTTGATTCATTATATGCTGCATCTTATTAATTTTAAGATTATATGCTACACCTTATGTACATGGATCCATATTTTGGTTCACTACCTAACTTGATTCTCTGATCCTTGTGTGGGATGTTTTGAATATGGTGAAGTATGTATGGAGATTGTGAATAATCAATAAGTGATCATTCACTCCTAATAAAGAGAGCAAATATCCTATGTGATCTCATAGGACGGTGATTCTGAAAGTCTTTGGACAAAGCAGGATGATAAATAGAAAAGGGTTTCTAATGTATCATCAATTGAATCATCACATTCAGATCGAGATACATAATGATAAGTGATTGAGTTTGACATATTTACATACCCACAGCTCATCTGAGATATTGTTTGACTGAAGGATTGAATTACACGGAAACTTACCACTGAAGGTTATTTTGGTAAATTTTTATCAAAATTTTAAATCTTTTGGATAGTCATGATACATTACTAGATATCAATCTTGACTTGTGGGCTTGTTAAAATTAAAAAAAAAAATAATTTTGGAATCAATTTGAAAGAGTCCAAGTTGATTGGAACTCTTCGAGTGACCTAATCTCATCAGATTAGGGTTACATTGAAAGTTTGGGTTCACTGTTGGTTAGATTTGGAACCCAATAGATCACACACTTTAAGATTTGGCTTTGGCCTAATTTAATTAGAGTTTAATATAAATTCTATGGGTTAATTTGATATGCTAGTACATTGTATTAACCCAAGTTCATAAATTGATTTAGTTCAAAGTGTTTGAGCTAACCTAGACCAGTTGCCTCTGACCTAATAGGATTGGCTCAATTTGGATTGGATCCTTATCCAACTTGAACCAATTTTAAGTGCCACCCACTTCAATTTGGCATGTGAAGTGGAGAGTGCTTCTTAAAGAAGGCTCTTAATTATATGTGTTGCTTTTATTTCTCAACCAGATATCCTATGAATTAATACCAATTTAATAAAAAAATTTTATGGCATACAAAAGGGGAAGAGTCCTTCTGCTGCAAGCATCTAATGCACTAAAAATTTCACATGATGAATTTATTCACCACATGAGAAGTTGGAGTGCCAAAGGTTGGCACCCCTTCATCCCTTGGTCCCCTATTTATAGGGGATGCCCCACATAGTTTCTTGCAGTGATTTTGGGTTAAAATTAGAGAGGAGGGATGTGGTAATCATAGAAAAAATTTTAGAAAAAATTTGAGAAAAAGGCAAGGGAAAATTGAGTGGCAAAATTTGCAAGTTGGGTGGTGAGATTTTTAGCAAGTGTTGCTAGTGTGCCCTAGGATTTGGTTTTTCCATGTGTTGGAGCCAAAAATCAAATCCTAGATTGTGTGATATTTGAAGAGTATCTTTTTGGTATTATTTTGGTGGTAAATTTAGAAGTAACTAGGCTTTGACACGATCGTACCACAAGTTTGAAGCCGACAGTATTCTTAAGAAGATAAGGCTGCGGCAGCGCACCGATTGGGAAGGATCTTGGCCAACTTCTGTGTGGATGACCATTAGAGGACTTCTACTTTGGAATCTCATGGAGAACACTAATGTGCCACTTCTTCATTTGGATGAAAATATAAAATTCTACCCCTTTGCATGCTTGATTTTGTTTTGATCGATATCAGCAAGGTGATTCTACGGTTTGGATTCTGGCTCGATAGTTTTATTTGATAAAGCTATTGATTTGTTTGTTTTAAAATTTTTGAAAATTACTTTTCTCTGCATGGTCAGAATTCAATAGTGGTAACAGAGCCACCCTTATCTGATTCGATCAAACAAGTGTAAAGTTGTTGCATAGAATCATTTTTGTGCATATCCTGCAAAAAATTTTGCATTGATTTTTAATCCTTTAAACTCAAAAATCATTTTTGACTTTATATTTACCATAATGTTAAATTTTAGTTATTAAATTATAAATTTATAATAATTTTAAAATTTATATTATCATGGTAGTATGATGCTTAAATTGATGCATTGTTAAGGGTGTTATGCATGCCTAATGTAATTAAGGTTTGCTATATTTCTTTGATATGCTTGTCATATGTTTTGATTTCAATTGTACTCTTGTTTGATTTTTGGCATGATAATATGATTGCAATTATGAATTGTAGAAGCATTGCATAATTTGTAATGAACATTTTATGTAGTTATAGTTAGGATGTGCCGAGACCAGTTTAAAGTCTCTCGTAAAATTATATTAAGTTGTAATGTCGGGATTCACTTTTAAATTAAAGTAGAATTCATTTGATCAATTGGTGTCTAGAAAAGTATGAAAGGTGATTTTCTAATTAGGTCTGTATGCTGGCTTGGCCAATTCAGTTGGTGTTAAGAAAAGCTACAGAGAGCCTCCCACCTACTTACCTCCCATCTATAGGGATAGGTTGAAAAGGATGCTAGGCTTGTCCTAGTCTAGGTTTATTGACCTTGTGTTGAAGAGGTTCAACATGAAGGGAAGTAAAAGTGGTTACTTGCCCATAGGTCATGGCATACAACTCTCTAAGAAGATGTCTCCTAAGACACATGAAGAGAGAAATAGAATGAGTTCTATTCCTTTTGCTTCGGCAGTCGGATCAATAATGTATGTTATGTTGTGTACCAGGCTTGATGTGGCTTATGCCTTGGGTGTTGTAAGTAGATTTTAGGCTGATCCCGAGGAGGATCATTGGAAAGCTATGAAAAATATACTCAAGTACTTGAGAAGAACTAGAGATATTTTTTTGATATATTGTGGATCTGATTTAAAACTAAAAGGTTACACTGATTCTAATTTTCAGTTAGATCTGGATGATAGAAAATCTATATCTGGATATGTATTTACCTTGTATGGTGGTGCAGTAAGTTGAAAAAGTTTCAAACAGCAAATTATTGTTGACTCGATCACTGAGGCTGAGTATATTGCTGCAAGTGAGGTTGCTAAGTGAAAGAATAATACCCTACAAGCCAATTGCATACGGGATGTGATAGGGTATTTATTGTAATTTGACTTCCAAACTCATGTAAATGACATTCATATTATTAATGAAATAGACATTTTTGATTGATTATATGCTACATCTTATTAATTTTAAGATTATAATGAACCCCATAGGTCTGGGCAATGGTTTTAGGGTCGTGATGAGATCATGCCAGTGAGATCTAATTTCTTAATAGCCCTGACCTAAAATATTCTTAGTCATTGGTATATTGAGTCAGAGATCAATGATACCGGTAAGACTGGCATGTCCTAGTATGCTCAGAAATGAGGGTGGTTGATCTCACAACCACTTATGTGGTGACACTAATACAAAGATATGAGTGCTCATTAGAGAATGAATTCACTGAATTGATCTATGAGAGAATATCAGATAGAGTCTTATTTACATGTCAACTGATGATTCTCTAATGGGAGTTGTGTAAGTGATCCTTAGACCTGAAGTCACTATGGTACCTTGTATACATGGATCCATATTTTGGTTCACTACCTAACTTGGTTCTCTGATCCTTGTGTGGGGTGTTCTGGATATGGAGAAGTGTGCATGGAGGTTGTGAGTGATCAATAAGGGATCAATCACTCGTAATAAGGGCAGCGAACATCTTATGTAATCTCATAGGACGGTGATTCTGGAAGTCTTTGACCAAAGCAGGATGATAATTAGAAAAAAATTTCTATGCGCACAGCTCATATTTTTATGCGCACAGCTCATCTAGGATGTTGTTTGACTGAAAGATTGAGTTACACAGTAACTTGCCACTGAAGGATATTTTGATAATTTGACATCAAAATTTAAATCTTTCGGGTAGTCATGACACATTGCAAAGATATCAATCTTGACTTGTGGACTCATCAAAATTAAAATAATTTAATTTTGAAATCAATTTGGAAGAGTCCAAGTTGATTGGGACTCTTCGGGTGACCTAATCTCATCAGATTAGGGTTACGTCGAAAGTCTGGATCCACTGCTAGCTAGATTTGGAACCCAATGGGTCACACACTTTGAGATTTGATTTTAGTCTGATCTAATTAGAGTTTAATATAAATTTTATGGGTTAATTTGATATGCTAGCACATTGTATTAATCCAAGTTCCTAAATTGGTTTGGTTCAAAGTGTTTGAGCTAACCTAGACCAATTAGCTTTGACCTAATGGGATTGGGTCAATTTGGATTGCATCCTTATCCCACATGAACTAGTTTCAAGTAGAGAAGGACTCCTTTGCATCCACTAGAAGCCACAGCAAAAAATAAATGCCACCCACCCCTTTTTTGCGTGTGAAATAGAGAGTCCTTCTTAATGAAGGCTCTTAATTATACGCATTGCTTTTATTTCTCAATCAGATATCTTAATGATTTAATGTCAATTTAATATGGAATTTTTATGGCACATAGAAGGGGAAGAGTCCTTCTATTGCAAGTATTTGATGCACCAAAAATTCCACATGTTGAATTTATTCACCGCATGAGAAGATGGAGCGCAAAAAGCTAGCGCCCCTTGGTCTCTTGTGATGTCCCTTGCTCCCTTATATATTTGGCATGCCCCACATGGTTTCTTGCTGTGATTTTGCATTGAACCAAAGAGGAGGGGTATGTGTTGCCCAGCTATGCAACCCAAGAGGGGGGGGTGAATTGGGTTTCTAAAAATTTTAGGCTTAATTAATTACTTATGATGAACAAAACAAAGACTTTAATTCAATATTAATTACCAAAAGCAGGAATGCAAGGATGTAATAAAGAAATAAAGAGAGACAATAAAGCACACCACAAACACAAGGATTTATAGTGGTTCGGTGCCAACCTTGCACCTACATCCACTCCCCAAGCTCCTACTTGGGAATTTCAATCCACTATACTTGTATTCAACCCGAATACAAAAAGTCAGAAACTCCGACACTAGCTATCCCAAGCTAGTCTACTTGTTTCTCGGGTACAAGTCAACCCAAAATACTCTGATTTCAGGTTCGGATCAACCTTTCTTTATTTTGGAAATCCTCCAAAAATAAGAACAATTACTTACAAAGAGTAAGAAAATTTAGAGCACAAATTAATACAATAACAGCTCCTTAAATGAGCGAATATAACAATAAAAATACTTTACTCAAATAAAGAAACCCTTTTTGGATTTTCTCAAGGTGGATGAATGCTTGAGAAGAGGATGATCTTTGATTGAAGACTTCTTGAAGGCTTTGAAAGATCTCTTGATCAAGGTTGAACAATAGGCTTGAAAGATCCTCTCTTTGAATGCTCTTGCTTTTCTCTTTCACAATCTCTCTTGTATATTGTGGATCCTCTCTCCTTTTCTTTTGGGTATTTCGTTGATCTCAGGCTTTCTCGTGTAGATTTTGGATCCTTTTGTATATAGGTTTGATCTCTCCTTTTTGATCTGCAATTTCTTTCACCATTTGAAGCATTTTATAGCAATAAGAAACAAGAGAAAACAATTTAGGCAGATAAAGAGCCGTTAGAGCAATTTTAGGAAGCATAAAAGGCAATTAAAATGGGCAAAAAAATAGCCGTTGCTGACATTTTCCATCGCAGGGGTCGACTCATGAGTCGACTCATGCTTCAGGAGTCGACTCATGAGTCGACTTCTGTTGCAACAGCCAGAAAATGAGTTTCTGCAACTTTTGGCCTAAAACTGCAGGGGTCGACTCATGGGGGTCGACTCATGCCTGGGGGTCGACTCATGGGGGTCGACTCATGCCTGGGGGTCGACTCACAGGGTGTGCCAACAAAAAATCTGTGTGCCAATCAGCTCATTGTGCCATGAGTTGACTCACGGATCGACTCATGATTTTCAAACATGCATAACTTTCAAAATACAAGTCCAAAAATAATGAAATTTTTACCAATAGATTACAAATCACTTGTTCTACCAAATGATACTATCAAATTAGGATTTTAGTAAAATTATGATTTTGCCCCTGAAGAGCATAAGGACTTTTTCAATTTAAAATTATTTGTATCCCTTCAATCTGCTTTGTAATCATCAAAATCAATCTAGGAGCAACAATCTCCCCCTTTTTGATGATGACAAAACATTTGAACAAAAGCATTTATGTGAATCAATAATTTCAAAAGAATGCATTATACATTTATATGCTTGAAAAGAGTAAGATTCTTTTGGCATGTAATATAAATGGTCATATACAAAAATAATTTGTCCATTTGCTTAAGGATTTGAAGATATGCTCATTTGATTATGTGATTTTGGTGTTAGAGCGAAAAACTTATTTTTGTTATTAGATTGAGCTGTATTTTGAAAAATTCCATTCTCAATTGATTTTAGTTTTAGCATCAAAAAATACTTATGTGCTTAAAAAAATTATGTGTGCCAAAGTATGTTTACGAGTTGATTTTGAAAGTGTATTAGCTCATTTTGAGTTTAAGATATATCAGAGCAAGAGAAAAGAAATAAATTTTGCAATGTGTCAGAGCAAAAAAAATAATTTTTACAATGTTATCAGAAAAGATTTTACAATGTATCAGAGAAAATTTCACACTGTATCAGAGCAAATTTTATAATATATCAGAGAAAATTTCACACTATATCAGAGCAAATTTTATCATGTATCAGAGCAAGTTAAAAGAAATTTTAGGGTGTATCAGAGTAAGTTAAATTTCTTAAGATGTATCAAGGTAAATAAAATTTCAAAAGATGTATCAAGGTGAGTAAAATTTCAAAAGATGTATCAAGGTGAGCATATGTAAAGCATTGTATTTTTGATATTGTTCTTTAAATTTTCAATTCATTCATTAATTTCCTATTATTTATAGTTTTGATTGCTTTTTCTTTATGATTTTGCTTTTGATGGATGGCTTTTTGTTTAATTTCTGTCTGATACCAAATTTCTCAAATTTTTGTTTAATTTTAATTTCTCAAATTTTTGTTTAATTTCTCCCCCTTTTTGATTAATTTTTCAAATTTTTGTTTAATTTTTCAATTTTTTTTTTGTTTAATTTCTCCCCCTTTTTGACATCATCAAACATGGTTAACTCTTTCTTTTTCTGAAACATTCTTTAATTTCTCCCCTTTTAGAGTTTATCACAGATGTTTGCTCCCCCTTAATATAGCAATTATCAACAGCAAACAACAACAAAGAGAAGACAATATTTCAACAAGGAGAATATATATAACCAAAATATGATCGATATCATTACAAAAGGTAGAAATATAAGTAAAAGATGATTCCATTAAAAACCATAATTGTTTCATTACATAGTTCTTAAAATAAAAGTCAACCAGCTAATTGTCAATACATGGCCTCAAAGTACAGATCCTAGTACAAGACACTAACACCTAGGATCTAGTAATGATCAAGACAAGTCAAGGATCGGAGTCATCAGATATGAGATGAGAAGCTGATGGATCAGAAGTGCGTCCTCTACCCCGTCTGCCTCTGGCACGAGCAGGAGAATGAGATGAACTGGGTGGCTGAGAACGCTGAGATGCTAAGGACTGAACAGAAAGGGTGAGTCTGATAGAATCAAGTACGTTCAGTGCTCTGGAAATAGATTGAAGTAGAGCAGTGAACTGAGTGGTTGCATGCTCACTCGATCCTCGGATCTCTTTCCTCAGTAATTCATATCCACCTTCTAGTGCTCCTCTGAGCCTACCAGCCTCTGCAGTGAGGTCTGTGACCTCAATAGTTGACTCCTGTGGCTTGGGATGGGCCAAAGCAAGGACTTGCCCCTGCAAGTCAAGAACTCTGCCAGTCAGTCTCCAGACTGTATCCTCAAGCTGCTGAATCTGGATGGACTGATCTGAAATCATCTGAAATACAGTGGAAATGTGGGGAGTCATAGTCTGATCAGAAGAGGTGTCTCCTGGTGCAAAAGAAGTACTACCCCACTGACTAGACAGCAAAGAAGCCACACGCTGTGAAATATGCTCGATCTGATCGTCAGCCAGTCTGAACTCTGAATGAGGTGCTCTGCTCTCTGGCTGATACACTGGTGTGGGCATCCTAGTAAACTCTGAAGGGCCAGCCTCAGTATCAGGAATGAACTGGATATGTGGTGATGCTGCCCTGAAGTCATGAACAGGAGATGAAGGACCTTCTTCTTCGACTCTGCCTTCAGTTCTGTCTTCAGCTCTATCTCTTTCTTCAACTCTTTCTTCAGCTCTTTCCTCAGATCCCTTGATCCAACCACCATCAGTCTTTGTAAATCCCATTCGGTGCAGGCTGTGTTGGTTGAAAGTGTCCACATGAGATAGCTTGGTAGGTGCCTCCCCCTCACAGCTAACTCCAAACCTCCTAAATACTCTAGTAAGGGCCATACCATAAGGCAAGTGTGCCTTGGATCTGTTCAAAGTTTCTCTCATGGCCTCTATCATAAGTGCAGGGAGGTTCAGGGGGGTCTGAGTGATGACATGAAATATGATACATACATCTCTGCCAGACAGTAGATCATGCCTACCACTCCTAGGAAAGAAGAGCTTTGTTACCATCTGATGCAGGATCCTCATCTCAATAGACAAAATCTTTGCTTCCAATTTGTTTAAACTCCCTGAATAAGTTTCTCCTAGAATAATTCTGATTCCCTCTTCTTTAATTGGGAGTTCCATATGTGAGTATCCTTCATTAGGCAACTGAAGTATTTCTCCCAATATCCTAGAATCCAAGCAGATATCAATTTCCTTGACTGTTGAAGTCACTGACCCATTTCCATAATGTAGGTTCTGGTAGAATTCTCTAACTAGGTCAACATAGGTGACTTCCTTAAGGGAGCAGTAGAGATCCCATCCTTGGTTTTTAATCTTACTTGCAAAAGTAAAGCCCTCTTTCTCAAAGAACCGAAAATCTATATTCTTCCCGATTTCGACTTTTCTATCGGAAAGAGGATTCTTACTGGGGCTTATGGAGGATTGAGAGGGACCTTGAGCAGATACTGAAGTGGGAGCAGTGGAAAACTGAGCATGCCTTTTCTTTCGGACAATTTCTTCAGGTTCACGGATTGACTTTCTTCTTTGGGGAAGTTTCATCTTCGGAGCCATATCCACTATAGTAGCAGGCAAGGAGACTTGAATTGAGTGGAGGAGGGATCACAAGAGAGTGAAGAAGGATTTTGGTGGAGAAAAGAAGTAGATTTGGGAAGATCGGTGAAGTGCTAGGGCACGTTCCAACCGCGCCAAGCAATGCGAGAAAGCACAACAAATTCCTTTCAAAGGAGGCGATTTTTGGTGGAGAGGAGGAGGGAGAATTGCTTCGAATTGGATCCTTGGATTTGGAGCAGAAAGAGTTGGAGAAGACGGCTTTTGGAAGGAGGACGAGAGAAGATGAGTCGTCTCACGAACAGGGATCCAGTATAAAAACAATGAATCCCGTGGGAAGTTGGTGGGATTTACAAGTTTGCCATTGAGTTGACTCATGGGGGTCGACTCATGAAGTTCAGAAATTCAGAAAAAATATGAATAAATTCCAGAAAAATTCGAAATTTTGAATGAAAGAATTTTGCTCAATGATAAGTTTTTAGAATGATAAATTTGAACTTTTGGGATCGGAATAGATGTTAGAAATTGAGCTCTAAGAATATTTGACATCAATTCTTGGAAATTAAGAGAAAATTTTAGACATATGGATCTAGAATTCCTAGATTTCTCCTAATTTCATAGAATCTATCCTCACTAAGGGCCTTTGTAAAGATATCAGCTAATTGATTTTCAGTACAAACATATTCAAGAATTATATTTTTGTTTTGAACATGTTCTCTTATAAAATGATGTCTTATTTCAATATGTTTGGATCTTGAGTGTTGAATTAGATTTTTAGATAGATTTATGGCACTTGTGTTGTCACATCTTATTGGTGTTTCATTAAGTTTGATTCCAAAGTCTTCGAGTTGTTGCTTAATCCACAAGATTTGAGCACAACAACTTTCGGCTGCAATGTATTCGGCCTCAGCCGTAGACAGTGCCACCGAATTTTGTTTCTTGCTAAACTATGAGATTAGGTTAACTCCAAGAAATTGGCAAGTTCCACTTGTGCTTTTTCTATCTAATTTACATCCAGCAAAATTAGCATCTGAATATCCTAATAAATTAATTTGTGAGTCCTTAGAGTACCATAACCCTAGAGTTTGTGTACCATTTAAGTATCTAAGGATTCTTTTAACAGCATTCAAATGAGATTCTTTAGGATTAGATTGATATCTAGCACATAAGCAAACACTAAATATGATATCAGGCCTACTTGCAGTTAAATATAATAATGAGCCAATTATATCTCTATAGTATTTTAAGTCTACACATTTACCTTCATCATCCTTGTCAAGCTTACTTGAGGGACTCATTGGTGTGCCAATTGGTTTGCAGTTCTCCATTCCAAATCTTTTGAGTAGTTCCTTGGTGTACTTGCTTTGGGTGATGGAGATTCCCTCTTTTGATTGTTTGATTTGGAGTCCGAGGAAGAAGGTGAGTTCTCCCATCATGCTCATCTCGAACTCCCCCTGCATAAGCTTAGCAAAGTCTTGACAAAGGGATTCATTAGTAGACCCAAAAATTATGTCATCAACATAAATTTGTATAACTAGCATATCATTTTGATTTCTTTTAATAAAGAGGGTTGTATCTACATTACCTCTTGAAAAACCATTATTTAGTAAAAATTTACTTATCCTATCATACCATGCTCTAGGTGCTTGTTTTAATCCATACAGAGCTTTATTTAATCTAAAGACATGATTAGAAAAAGCATGATTTTCAAATCCAGGGGGTTGTTCTACATATACTTCTTCAGAGATATATCCATTTAAAAATGCACTTTTAACATCCATTTGAAATAATTTGAATTTCATAAAGCAAGCATATGCAAGTAGAAGTCTAATAGCTTCTAATCTAGCAACAGGTGCAAAGGTTTCATCAAAATCAATTCCTTCTTCTTGATTATATCCCTTAGCAACCAGTCTTGCTTTATTTCTAATTACATTTCCATGCTCATCTAATTTGTTTCTAAAGACCCATTTTGTGCCAATTATTGAATAATCTTTAGGTCTTGATACTAAGGTCCAAACATTATTTCTTTCAAATTGATTAAGTTCCTCTTGCATAGCATTAATCCAATTATGATCATTTTCAGCTTCTTCAAAAGTTTTAGGTTCAAGATAAGATACAAAAGCACAATGATTAACTACATCTCTAAGTGAAGAACGGGTTTTTACCCCATGCATAGGATCACCAATAATTAACTCCTTAGGGTGGTTGTGAACATACCTCCATTCCTTGGGTAGGTCATTTGTACCTTGAGGTTGTTCTTGAGTTTCTTCACCTCTCTCATTTTGTTCGTCTTCTTGATCCTTGTCTTCTGGAGTTGCTGAATCTTTCAGAGTGATCTCCTTCAAACCTTCTATTAGTGAATCTGCATCATCAACACCCTCATTCTTCCTTGAAGGAAGATCGTTAGATTCATCAAAGACAACATGTATGGACTCCTCAACTATTAAAGTTCTTTTGTTGAAAACTCTAAATGTTTTACTAGTGGAGGAGTAACCTAGAAAGATTGCTTCATCTGATTTTGCATCAAATTTACCAAGTTTTTCTTTGCCATTATTTAATACAAAACATCGGCAACCAAATACATGAAAATATGCAATATTTGGTTTTCTTCCTTTCCAAAGTTCATAGGGGGTTTTCTTTAAAAATTGTCTAATTAAAGCACAATTTAAAATGTAACATGCTGTGTTAATTGCTTCCGCCCAAAAATATCTTGGAAGGTTGCTTTCACAAAGCATGGTATGGGCCATTTCTTCTAAGGTTCTGTTTTTCCTTTCAACTACCCCATTTTGTTGGGGTGTCCTAGGAGCAGAGAAGTTATGGCCAATTCCATTTTCATCACAAAAATTTTCAAAATCTTGATTTTCAAATTCAGTTCCATGATCACTTCTAATATTTTGAATTGAAAAACCTTTTTCATTAGTGACTTTTCGATGAAATTTAGTGAAAATATGAAAAGTTTCATTTTTGTGTACCAAAAAGAAAACCCAAGTAAAACGAGAGTAATCATCTATAATTACAAAGCCATATCGTTTTCCTCCTAGACTCGTGGTTCTAGTTGGTCCAAATAAGTCCATATGTAAGAGCTCTAGAGGTCTAGAAGTTGAAACAGTATTTTTGGATTTAAATGAAACTCTAGTTTGTTTTTCTAATTGGCATGCATTACAAATTCTATCCTTTTCAAAATTCAATTTTGGCAAATCGAGAACTAATTCCTTTTTAATTAATTTTGAAAGAGAATGCATGCTAATATGTGCAAGTCTACGATGCCACAGCCAACTAGTCTCATTAATTTTAGTATTCAAGGATACTAGGCATTGCATGTCTAATTTGGCTAAGTCATTCAAATCTACCATATAAACATTGCCATGCCTATGTCCTATAACTTTAATGCCATCGTTAATAGGACTAGTCACAATGCAAACAGATGATTCAAAAACTACTTTATACCCTTTATCACAGAATTGACTAATGCTAAGTAAGTTATGCTTTAAACCTTTAACTAATAAAACATTCTCAATGTATTTGGAGAGAGTGATACCAATGATACCTATCCCTATGATCTTTTCTTTGCCATTATCTCCAAAGGTGACCATCCCTCCATCCTTAGCATCAAGCGTGATGAATTGTGATTCATCACCAGTCATGTGTCTCGAGCATCCACTGTCAAGATACCATTTCCTGTTTCCTTCTTGGGATGCTAGACACACCTCATTTTCGTGTGCCATCAGGCACAGGTTGGCTTGTTCTGTTGAGGTTTTCTCGTCGGTGCTTGAGTCATCACTCGCACTCCAAGTCACCATCATTGCTTTCTTTTTGAACTTTTTGGGACCTTTCTTCAGTTGTGGGCATTCGGATCTGAAATGTCCCGGCTTCTTGCACTCGTAGCATATAAGGGGTTGATCTTTCTCTTTCTCTTTGCTTTGTTCCCCTTTTGTGAACTTCTTTCTCATCCCCTGTTTCCTTTTTCTTAGAAACTTCTTAAATTTCTGGGTGATGAGTGCCATCTCTTCATCCTGTTCTTCATCTTCAGTATCATCCATTTCATAATCAGGCGAAGTTGTGGATTTGAGGGCAATGGTTCTTTTCTTTTTGATTTCATCCTCTTGATGTTGCTTCATGTTAAGTTTGAGTCATCAAGGATCCAAGAAGCTCTTCTAGAGGTAGAGTTGTTGCTCCTAGATTGATTTTGATGACTACAAAACAGTTTGAAGGGATACAAATATTTTTTATTTGAAAAAGACCTTATGCTCTACAGGGGCAAAATCGTAATTTCATCAAAACTCTGATTTGATAGCATCATCGTGTAGAACAAATGATATGTAATCTATTGGTGAAAGTTTCATAGTTTTTGGACTTATATTTTTGGAGTTATGAAGGTTTGAAGTTCATGAGTCGACTCATGAGTCAACTCATGAAACTATGAGCTGATTGGCACGCAAAGATTAGCCATGGCACGCTGGTTTTCTGGCTTGGCACGACCTGTGAGTCGACTCATGAGTCGACCCACAAGGCATGAGTCGACTCATGAGTCGACTTCTACTGTTTTGGGCCAAGAAAATCCAGAAACCAAATCTCTGGACTTTGCAACAGAGGTCGACTCATGAGTCGACCCCTGAGGCATGAGTCGACTCATGAGTCGACTCATATGATGGGATTTGCCTGTAACGGCTAGTTTTTGGCCAGATTTGGTTGCTTTTTAATGCTGCTTTTTGTGCTCTAACGGCTCTTTTTCTGCCTAGTTTGTTTTCCTTTGTCTCTTAAGGCTATAAAAGGTTTCAAAAGGTGGAAAACAAAATAGAGAGATCCAAATATCCAAGAGGCATTCAAGTGATTTGAAAAGAGAAAATCAAGAGCATTCAAGAGGGCATTCAAGTGCATTCAAGAGAAGGTTTTTCAAGCCAACTACTCAACATCATACAAGAGCTCATTTAAAAGCCTTCAAGAAGCCATCAATCAAGCTCACCAACTCCTCAAGCATTTACTTCATCTCTCATCCACTTTGAGGAAATCCAAGAGGGGCTTCTTCATTTGAGTAAAGCGTATTTATTGTTATATTCGCTCACTTAAGGAGCTATTCTTGTACTTATTTGTGCTCTAAACTGATTTTATCTTGTGAGTAATTATTTTTGTTTTGGAGGGTTTCCAAAACAAGGAAAGGTTGATCCGAACCTGAAATCGGAGTGTATTGGGTCGGCTTGTACCCGGAAAATAAGTGGACTAGCTTGGGATAGCTAGTGTTGGAGTTTCCGACGGTTGTATTCGGGTTGAATACAAAGTATAGTGGATTGAAATTCCCAAGTAGGAGCTTGGGGAGTGGATGTAGGTGCAAGGTTGGCACCGAACCACTATAAATCATTGTGTTTGTGGCATGCTTTATTGTTTCTCTTTAATTCTCCATTATATCCTTGCATTCTTGTTTTAAGTAATTAATCTCAAACTAAAGTCTCTCTCCTCATTCATCAAGCTTTTGATATATAATTTTTACAAGTAATTAGTTAAGCCTAAAATTTTTAAAACCCAATTCACCCCCCCTCTTGGGTTGCATAGCTGGGCAACAAGTGGTATCAGAGCCCGGTGCTCTAGCCCTTCTTTGATCTAAAAATCAAAGAGCCAAAGATCTATGGCAACCCACGTCGGCACTTCTCTAGCCGAGGGGCAATCTACCAACCGACCTCCACTTTTCAATGGGTCTAATTACACCTATTGGAAAGCTCGGATGAAGATTTTCATACAAGCACTAGACTATGATATGTGGAGTATCATAGTGAACGGTCCACACACACCCACCAAGATAATAGATGGTGAGGAGTCAACCAAACCTGAAAGAGAATGGGATGAGGTTGATAAGAAATTGGCACAGTTAAATGCTAAAGCTATGAATGTTCTTTATTGTTCACTTGATGCAAATGAATTTAATCACATTTCTACCTGTGCATCTGCTAAAGAAATATGGGATAGGTTAGAAGTAACCCATGAGGGAACAAATCAAGTAAAGGAGTCTAAAATAAACATGCTTGTACATAAATATGAGTTATTTAAAATGGAGCATGATGAGTCCATAACTGCTATGTTTACTCGCTTTACTGATATAATTAATGGTTTGAAGAGTCTTGGCAAATCTTATACTAACAGTGAGCTTGTAAGGAAGATTCTCAGGTCATTGCCAAGAACCTGGGAAGCCAAGGTGACTGCTATCCAAGAAGCAAAGGACTTGAACACTCTACCTCTAGAAGAGCTTCTTGGATCTTTGATGACTCACGAGCTTAGCATGAAGCAACATCAAGAGGATGAAGTCAAAAAGAAGAGAACCATTGCCCTCAAATCCACAGCCTCTCCTGATGAAGAAACTGACGACACAGAAGATGAAGAACAGGATGAAGAAATGGCACTCATCACCCGAAGATTCAAGAAGTTCCTAAGAAAGAGGAAACAGGGGATGAGAAAGAGACCTTTCACAAAAGGGGAACAAAGCAAAGAGAAAGAAAAAGATCAACCCCTTATATGCTATGAGTGCAAGAAGCCGGGGCATTTCAAATCCGAATGTCCACAATTGAAGAAAGGTCTCAAAAAGTTCAAAAAGAAGGCAATGATGGCCACATGGAGTGCGAGCGACGACTCAAACTCCGATGAGGAGACCTCAACAGAACAAGCCAACCTGTGCCTTATGGCACACGATAATGAGGTAATTTCTGAAACCCCTAGTGAATTTACTTTTGAAGAATTGCATGAAGCCTTCAATGATTTAATTGATGAATTGAAGAAACTAGGAATGAAAAACAAAGAACTAAAATTGAAAAATCAGTCTTTAGTAAAACAAGCAGAAAATCTTTCAATTGAAAAATCTACTTTGCTTCAAGAGAACCAAAGCCTAAAGAATGATATTAATAAGCTGAAACCTATAGTAGATAAATTCACCTTAAGTTCAAACAAACTAAATATGATTCTTGAAAATCAAAAGGCCGTATATGATAAGGCCGGACTTGGCTATAACCCCTTAAAGAAACAAAAATTTCTGAAAAATATTTATGTAAATTATTCAAGTAACAAGCCTACCAATACTACTTATTTTAAATGTGGTAGAATAGGACATAAATCTTACACTTGTGCAAACATAACTGTAAAAAAAATATGGGTTCCAAAAGGAACCATCTTGACTAACCAAAAAGGACCCAAGAAAGCTTGGGTACCTAAAACAAAAACTTGATATTTGTTTGCAGGTGTGTCTAGCATCCCATGGAGAAAACAGGAAATGGTATCTGGACAGTGGATGCTCGAGACACATGACTGGTGATGAATCACAATTCATCACGCTTGATGCTAAGGATGGAGGGATGGTCACCTTTAGAGATAATGGCAAAGGAAAGATCATCGGGATAGGTAACATTGGTATCACTCCCTCCAAATATATTAAAAGTATTTTGTTAGTTAAAGGTTTAAAGCATAACTTACTTAGCATTAGTCAATTTTGTGATAAAGGGTATAAAGTAGTTTTTGAATCATCTGTTTGTATTGTGACTAGTCCTATTAATGATGGCATCAAATTTATAGGACATAGACATGGCAATGTTTATATGGTAGATCTAAATGATTTAGCCAAATTAGACATGCAATGCCTAGTATCCTTAAATGCTAAAGTTAATGAGACTAGTTGGCTTTGGCATCGTAGACTTGCTCACATTAGCATGCATTCTCTTTCAAAATTAATTAAGAAAGAATTAGTTCATGGCTTGCCTAAACTGAATTTTGAAAAAGATAGGATTTGTGATGCATGTCAACTAGGTAAGCAAACTAGAGTTTCATTTAAATCCAAAAACATTGTTTCAACTTCTAGACCATTAGAGCTTTTGCATATGGATTTATTTGGACCAACTAGAACCACAAGTCTAGGAGGAAAACGATATGGTTTTGTAATAATAGATGATTATTCATGTTTTACTTGGGTTTTCTTTTTGGCACACAAAGATGAAACTTTTCATATTTTTACTAAATTTCATCGAAAAGTCACTAATGAAAAAGGATTTTCAATTCAAAATATTAGAAGTGACCATGGAACTGAATTTGAAAATCAAGACTTTGAAAAATTTTGTGATGAGAATGGAATCGGCCATAACTTCTCTGCTCCTAGAACACCCCAACAAAATGGGGTAGTTGAAAGGAAAAATAGAACCTTAGAAGAAATGGCCCGTACCATGCTTTGTGAAAGCAACCTTCCAAGATATTTTTGGGCGGAAGCTATTAACACAGCATGTTACATTTTAAATCGTGCTTTGATCAGACAATTTTTAAAGAAAATCCCCTATGAACTTTGGAAAGGAAGAAAACCAAATATTGCATATTTTCATGTTTTTGGCTGCCGATGTTTTGTATTAAATAATAGCAAGGAAAGACTTGGTAAATTTGATGCAAAATCAGATGAAGCAATCTTTCTGGGTTACTCCTCTACTAGTAAAGCTTTTAGAGTTTTTAATAAAAGAACTTTAGTAGTTGAGGAGTCCATTCATGTTGTCTTTGATGAATCTAACGATCTTCCTTCAAAGAAGAATGAGGGTGTTGATGATGCAGATCCATTAATAGAAGGTATGAAGGAGATCACTCTGAAAGATTCAGCCACTCCAGAGGACAAGGAACAAGAAGACAAACAAGATGAGATAGGTGAGGAAATTCAAGAACAACCTCAAGGTACAAATGACCTACCCAAGGAATGGAGGTATGTTCACAACCACCCTAAGGAGTTAATTATTGGTGATCCTATGCATGGTGTAAAAACTCGCTCTTCACTTAGAGATGTGTTTAATCATTGTGCTTTTGTATCTCATTTTGAACCTAAAACTATTGAAGAAGCTGAAAAAGATCATAATTGGATTAATGCAATGCAAGAGGAACTTAATCAATTTGAAAGAAATAATGTTTGGACTTTGGTTTCAAGACCTAAAAACTGTTCAATAATTGGCACAAAATGGGTCTTTAGAAACAAATTAGATGAGCATGGTAATGTAATTAGAAATAAAGCAAGATTGGTTGCTAAAGGATATAATCAAGAAGAAGGGATTGATTTTGATGAAACCTTTGCACCAGTAGCTAGATTAGAAGCCATTAGACTTCTACTTGCATATGCTTGCTTTATGAAATTCAAATTGTTTCAAATGGATGTTAAAAGTGCATTTTTAAATGGATTTATTGCTGAAGAAGTTTATGTAGAACAACCCCCTGGATTTGAAAATCATGCCTTTCCTAATCATGTTTTTAAATTAAATAAAGCTTTATATGGATTAAAACAAGCACCTAGAGCATGGTATGATAGACTAAGCAAATTTTTACTAAATAATGGTTTTTCAAGAGGTAATGTAGATACAACCCTCTTTATCAAAAGAAATCAAAATGATATGTTAGTTATACAAATTTATGTTGATGACATAATTTTTGGGTCTACTAATGAATCCCTTTGTCAAGACTTTGCTAAGCTTATGCAGGGGGAGTTCGAGATGAGCATGATGGGAGAACTCACCTTCTTCCTCGGACTCCAGATCAAACAATCAAAAGAGGGAATCTCCATCACCCAAAGCAAGTACACCAAGGAACTACTCAAAAGATTTGGAATGGAGAACTCCAAACCCATTGGCACACCAATGAGTCCCTCATGTAAGCTTGACAAGGACGATGAAGGTAAATGTGTAGACTTAAAATACTATAGAGGTATGATTGGATCATTATTATATTTAACTGCAAGTAGGCCTGATATCATGTTTAGTGTTTGTTTATGTGCTAGATATCAATCTAATCCTAAAGAATCTCATTTGAATGCTGTTAAAAGAATCCTTAGATACTTAAATGGTACTCAAACTTTAGGGTTATGGTACTCTAAGGACTCACAAATAGATTTATTAGGATATTCTGATGCTGACTTTGCTGGATGTAAACTAATAGAAAAAGCACAAGTGGAACTTGTCAATTTCTTGGAGTTAACCTAATCTCATGGTTTAGCAAGAAACAAAATTCGGTAGCACTGTCTACGGCTGAGGCCGAATACATTGCAGCCGGAAGTTGTTGTGCTCAAATCTTGTGGATTAAGCAACAACTCGAAGACTTTGGAATTAAACTTAATAAAACACCAATAAGATGTGACAACACAAGTGCCATAAATCTATCTAAAAATCCTATTCAACACTCAAGATCCAAACATATTGAAATAAGACATCACTTATAAGAGAACATGTTCAAAACAAAAATATAATTCTTGAATATGTTTGCACCGAAAATCAATTAGCTGATATCTTTACAAAGGCCCTTAGTGAGGATAGATTCTGTGAAATTAGGAGAAATCTAGGAATTCTTGATCCATTTGCCTGAATTAATTTTCAAATTCCAATGATTTATGGTCAAAATTTCCTAAGAGCTCAATTTCCAACACCTTTCTTGGTCCCAAAAGCTCAAGTTTTTTATTCTAAAAACTCATCTAGAGCTAAACTCCTTCTCCCCAAATTTCAAATTTTTCTAGAATTTATTCACATTTTTTCTGATTTTCTGAACTTCATGAGTCGACTCATGAGTCGACTCAATGGCAAACTTGTAATTCCCAGCAACTTCCAACGGGCTGAAGGGTTTATATTTTGAATTGCTGTTCGTGAGCCGACCCTCACGCTCGTCTTCCTCCTTCCGAAATCCATTCTCCCTTCTCCATTTGCTCCATTTCCAAGGCTTGAGCTAGTGGAACTCCTCCCGCCTCCTCTCCACTGCAAATCGCCACTCGGGGAAAGGTTCTTTTGTGACCTCTTCCTTGTTCTTCATGGTTGGAGCGTGCCCTAGCACTCCACCGTCCCTCTCAAATCCACTCATTCTCTCCTCCAAAACCTCAAATCACTCTCTTGTGATCCTTCCTCCACTCTCTCACTTGCTCCTCAAGTCTCCTCGCCTGGTATTGAAGAGGTTATGGCACCAAAAATGAAACTTCCCCAAAGGAGAAAGTCTGTCCGGGAACTTGAAGAAAGTGTCAAAAGGAAAAGGCAAGCGGCACAGTCCTCCTCTGCTCCCGTTCCAGCTTCAGTTCAAGGTCCTTCACAGTCTTCTCAAACCCCCAGTAAGAACCCTCTCTCAGATAGAAAAGTAGAAACCGGGAAAAATATTGACTTCCGGTTCTTTGAAAGTGAGGGATTTTCTTTAGCAAGTAAGATCAAAAATCAAGGATGGAGCTTTTACTGTTCACTCAAAGAAGTCACCTTTGTTGACCTTGTTAGGGAGTTTTATCAGAATCTTATTTATGGAAATGGGTCAGTAACTTCAACTGTGAAAGGGATTGATATCTGTCTGGATCCTGTCATTTTAGGGGAGATTTTACACTTACCTAGTGAAGGTTATGCATACATGGAACTCCCCGTGAAAGAAGAAGGTATAAGTGTTATACTTGGAGGAACCTACCAAGGGAATTTGAATAAACTAGAGGCCAAGATATTACCTATAGAGATGAGAATCTTACATCAAATGGTCACCAAACTTTTCTTCCCTAGGAGTGGTAGGCACGATCTTCTGTCAGGCAGGGACATATGCATTATGTTTCACATTATCACAGAAACCCCCCTAAACCTCCCAGCACTTATGATAGAGGCCATGAGAGAGACTCTGAACAGATCTAAGGCACATTTGCCTTATGGTATGGCCCTGACTAGAGTTTTCAGGAGGTTTGGAGTTAGTTGTGAGGGGGAGGCTCCCACCAAACTGTCTCATGTTGATACCTTCAACCTACACACCTTGCATCGAATGGGGTTCACAAAAAGTGGTGGTGGTTGGATCAGGGGAGCTGAGGAAAGAACAGAAGAAAGAGCAGAAGAAGAACAGAAGAAAGAGCCGAGGATACAGCAGGAGTCAGAGCTGAAGAAGAAGAAGGTCCATCATCTCCTGTTCATGACTTCAGGGCAGCTTCACCAGATATACAGTTCTTTTCGGATCCAGAGGCTGGCCCTTCTGAGTTTACCAGGATACCCACACCTGTGCATCAGCCAGAGAGCAGAGCACCTCCGCCAGAGTTCACACTGTCCGATTATCAGATTGAGCGGATTGCACAGCGTATGGTCTCTTTGATGTCGAGTCAGATGAGCAGTACTTCATTTGTACCAGGGGCTACTTCTACTGATCAGACTTTGACTCCCCACATCTCCACAGTATATCAGATGATGGCAGATCAGTCCATAGGATTCAGCAGCTTGAGGACACTGTACTGAGACTGACTGGCAGAGTTCTCGAGTTACAGGGGCAGGTCTTCGATTTGGCACACCCTCAGCCTCAGGAGTCTACGATTGAGGTCACTGATCTCACTGCAGAGGCCGGCAGACTCAGAGGAGCTCTTGAGGGCGGTTATGAGTTACTGAGGAAGGAGATCAGAGGATCAAGTGAGCAAGCTACTACTCAGTTCACTGCACTTCTCCAGGCTGTCTCCAGGGCACTGACTGTACTTGACTCCATCAGACTTACCCTTTCAGTTCAGTCCCTAGCTTCTCAGCGTTCTCAGCCACCCAGTTCCTCCCGTTCGCCTGCTCGTGCCAGTTCTTCCTCTCGTGCCAGAGGCAGACGGGGTCGAGGATGCATCTCAGATCCAGATCCATCTGCTCCTTATCACATTTTGATGATTCGATCATGACTATCTTGATCATTTCTAGATCCTAGGTGTTAGTGTTTGTCCTTCTAGGATCTGTATTTTTGGGGCCATGTATTGACATGAGCTAGTTGACTTTGTATGATACTTTTTATGTTACAATCTATGTACTGAAACAATTATGGCTTTACCTTTGGAATGATGATTATCTTACTTTGGTTATATATTCTCTTTTGTGAAATATTGTCTTCTCTTTATGGTATTATCATTTTATGATTGCTGTTAATAGTTGCTTCATTAAGGGGGAGCAAACCCTACAAGAGGAGAAATTAAAGAATGCTTCAGAAAAAGGACTTAACCTTGTTTGATGATGTCAAAAAGGGGGAGAAATTAAACACAAAGAAATCCATCAAAAGCAAACACTACAAATTATGAGAAATTAATACATTGACAATTTTAAGTACAAATGCTAAATATACTGCAAATAAGTACCTTTTAAAATTACTCATACTCTGATTTGCTGTAAACCATTGAATATGTTTGATAGGCTTTCAAATTCCAAACCCACTCTGATATATTGAATACATTGCTCTAATACTTTGACAATTTTTTTTTACTACTCCGATACATTACTCAATTTTACTCTGATACATTGAAAAACTGTTTTTATTACTCTGATACTTTGCAAAATTTTTCTCTGATACTTTGTAAAATTGTTTTCCCTACACTGATACATTGCAGGATTTTCATTTCTCTTGCTCTGATACATCTTAAACTTAAATGATCTAATACTCTTTCCAAATCAACTATTAAATATGCTTTGGCACACATGACTAGTTTTGAGAATTGAGAAATTTTTTTTTTTGCTCTGATAATAAAATCAAATTTTCTGCTCTAACACCAAAACAATAATCCAATGAGCATATCTTCAATCTTTAAGCAAATGGACAAACCATTTATGCATACAACCATTTGTATCACATGCCAAAAGAATCATACTCTTTTCAAGCATATGCACCTAAAATACAATCTGTTGAAATTCATGATTCAGAAAAATGCTTTTGTTCAAATATTTTGTCATCATCAAAAAGGGGGAGATTGTTGCTCCTAGATTGATTTTGATGACTACAAAAAGTTTGAAGGGATACAAATATTTTTTATTTGAAAAAGACCTTATGCTCTACAGGGGCAAAATCTAATTTCATCAAAATCTGATTTGATAGCATCATCGTGTAGAACAAATGATATGTAATCTATTGGTGAAAGTTTCATGGTTTTTGGACTTATATTTTTGGAGTTATGAAGGTTTGAAGTTCATGAGTCGACTCATGAGTCAACTCATGAAACTATGAGCTGATTGGCACGCAAAGATTAGCCATGGCACGCTGGTTTTCTGGCTTGGCACGACCTGTGAGTCGACTCATGAGTCGACCCACAAGGCATGAGTCGACTCATGAGTCGACTTCTGCTGTTTTGGGCCAAGAAAATCCAGAAACCAAATCTCTGGACTTTGCAACAGAGGTCGACTCATGAGTCGACCCCTGAGGCATGAGTCGACTCATGAGTCGACTCATATGAGGGATTTGCCTGTAACGGCTAGTTTTTGGCCAGATTTGGTTGCTTTTTAATGCTGCTTTTTGTGCTCTAACGGCTCTTTTTCTGCCTAGTTTGTTTTCCTTGTCTCTTAAGGCTATAAAAGGTTTCAAAAGGTGGAAAACAAAAAAGAGAGAGATCCAAATATCCAAGAGGCATTCAAGTGATTTGAAAAGAGAAAATCAAGAGCATTCAAGAGGGCATTCAAGTGCATTCAAGAGAAGGTTTTTCAAGCCAACTACTCAACATCATACAAGAGCTCATTTAAAAGCCTTCAAGAAGCCATCAATCAAGCTCACCAACTCCTCAAGCATTTACTTCATCTCTCATCCACTTTGAGGAAATCCAAGAGGGGCTTCTTCATTTGAGTAAAGCGTATTTATTGTTATATTCGCTCACTTAAGGAGCTATTCTTGTACTTATTTGTGCTCTAAACTGATTTTATCTTGTGAGTAATTATTTTTGTTTTGGAGGGTTTCCAAAACAAGGAAAGGTTGATCCGAACCTGAAATCGGAGTGTATTGGGTCGGCTTGTACCCGGGAAACAAGTGGACTAGCTTGGGATAGCTAGTGTCGGAGTTTCCGACGGTTGTATTCGGATTGAATACAAAGTATAGTGGATTGGAATTCCCAAGTAGGAGCTTGGGGAGTGGATGTAGGTGCAAGGTTGGCACCGAACCACTATAAATCATTGTGTTTGTGGCATGCTTTATTGTTTCTCTTTAATTCTCCATTATATCCTTGCATTCTTGTTTTAAGTAATTAATCTCAAACTAAAGTCTCTCTCCTCATTCATCAAGCTTTTGATATATAATTTTTACAAGTAATTAGTTAAGCCTAAAATTTTTAAAATCCAATTCACCCCCCCTCTTGGGTTGCATAGCTGGGCAACAGAGTTCAAACCCCTTAGCTTGAATCTTGATACAAATAGGTTAATCAGCATAAATTACAAAGATAGACTCCGAAATCTAAGAATTATTCTCAATTTCAAAAAGCTTATCCATGTCCTAGACCAGGAAGCGCCTGTGTTATCTGCTCATCCATCCACTGATCAACAAGCTACACTTAAGAAATTGATGGATGAAGATAACAAGACAAAGTGCTATATCTTAGCATCCATGTCCAATGATCTTCAGCAATAGCATGAAGACATAAAGACTGCTAAGGAGATGCTGGTTCACTTGTAAGTGTTGTAAGGTGAACAGAGTCGCACAGCTCACTTTGAGGTCTCTCGGAGACTTTTCAGAGTGAAAATGCATGATGGGCAGTCTGTCAATGATCATTGTTTGATAATAATCAAGGATATAGAGGAGCTTCAGAAGCTTGAAATGAGCATGGATAAAGAACTACAAGTGAATTTGATCCTCCAGTCTCTTCCTAATTCATATGGACAGTTCATCATGAACTATCATATGAAAAGATCGATGCTACTTTGCCAGAGTTATTGAATATGTTGGTGACTGCAGAGGGCACCTTGAAGAGTTTAAGGGGCACAATTCTAGCTGTAGAGCGATTTTCCTCCAAAAGGAAGTCTTCTTTCAAAAAGAAGAAAAAGCTCACGAAGAAGCAAAAGAATGAAGCCAAGCCCAAAAAACAGGTTCCTAAGAAGGCCGATGACAAGAAAAAGTATTTTCATTATAACATTGAAGGCCACTGGAAAAGAAATTGTCAGACCTATCTGGCGACTGTTAAGAGAAGGAAGAAGAATGGGCCTTCTGAAGGTACGTTTGAATTACTCATTATTGAAACTAATCTAATAGTTTTCTCTTCTTCTAGTTGGATTCTTGATTCTAGTTCAAGTGCTCATTTGTGCACTTCAATACAGGTCCTGAAGAAGTTAGGGAGCTGAGGGAAGGCGAGATCATTCTCCGGATCAGCAATGGAGCAAGGATTGCTACTGTGGCCGTCAAAATCTATCCTCTGCGACTACCACTAGGATTTAGTTTGCTTTTGAAAGACTGTTATTATGTACCTATAGTCAGTAAAAAATTTAATTTTTTATCTCTGTGCTGGTTACAGGATAACTATAATTTTCATTTCAATAGAAACATATGTTTTATTTATTTTGAAAATAAACTTGTAGCATGTGCTTTCTTGATTGATGATCTTTACCAATTGTATACCAATGCAAGTGTAAACATTAACGAGCAAATAGTGAATGCCATAGGGTCTAAAAGACCTAAAGATAGGATCAGCCAAAAGTATCTGTGGCACCTTAGACTAGGTCATACTGGGAGAAGACCGACTCAACAAACTGGAGAAAGATAGTCTTCTTGGACCATTGACTTTTGAATCTTATCCAGTCTGTGAATCGTGTCTTCAAGAAAAAATAGCCAAGCTGCCTTTTGTGGGACAAAGAAAAAGGGCCATTGAGATATTAGCCCTGGTACATACTAATGTGTGTGGTCCATTCCGATGTACAAGCTAGGATGGCTATATCTACTTTATAACTTTTATCGATAATTTTTCACTGTATGAGTTTGTGTATTTGATGCACCGAAAGTCTGAAGTCTTTGAAAAGTTCATAGAAGCTAGACATGAAGTAGAAAAATAGATCCAAAAATTCATAAAGATTCTTCGATCAGATCGAGGAGAGGAATATCTTAGTGGAGAATTTTGGATCTATCTCAAAGATAATAGCATAGTCTCATAGTGGGACACTTTTAGAGACATCTCAACTCAATAGACTATCCGAAAGGAGGAATCTGATCCTATTAGATATGGTTTGGTCCATAATGAGCTTCACAGATCTTTCTGACTTCCTCTAAGAACATGCTTTGCTTATTGTGATTCATTTTTTAAATTGAATTTCCTCTAAATCTATTCCTACCACACCATATGAATTATGGTATTGGTAAGAAACTAACTCTTGGGTATCTCAAGATTTGGAGATATTCAGCCCATGTCAAGTGACAGCAAGCGGACAAGTTAGAGGCTAGATCTTTTAGGGCTCATTTTATAGGATATCCTAAGAAAACCATGGGATACTACTTCTATCTTCCTGATGATCACAATGTGATTATGAGCTGTCATGCCGTATTCTTGAAAAAGGAGTTTATCCAAGATAGAGATAGTGGAAGGAAGATTGAGCTCAAGAAAAAATCTCTGAAGAGCATCAAGTCCAAGAATCTGAACCCAGTAATGAGCCAGTAGATGTGAAACCTCCTCTACCTTATAGATCAAGTAGAGTCTCTCATCCTCCTGAAAGATACTTAGGTATTCTTACAGAGGATTTAGAGAAAGCATTCCTTATGAGAGATAGGGACATTAGAAATGATCCCAAAATCTATCATGAGGCAATACTAGATATAGACTCCGAGAAATGGATGGAAGCGATAAAGTCAGAAATTGACTCCATGCATTCCAAGCAGATTTAGTCCTTAATAGATACATCTAAAGG